>NC_079211.1:11030240-11192740 GCF_029633865.1 Lampris incognitus
CACGAAGGATTTGTCAACTCCTCAAGTCCACATTTCCTTGGGAACTACAGATTGGTAAACAACTCTGCACCCGATTCACGTTGCAGCACAGTCAGCTATAGCCTTAAAACCATTGGGATTTAGGTTGGAAGGTCATCCTGCTAGTTTCCTCAGAGCCTCAGAGCACTTTTCCGCGTCCTTCACCCCAGCATACAAAGGAACATTTGTCCCATCTGTTTTACGGCACACGGGCTCCTGACATCGTCACTATCAGTTAACCAGGATGTCAGCGATGAAAGAATTAGAGTTCATCAAACTGTTTTCACCCACTGAAGTCACCAGCTGAACGTCTGCAGTATCAGTGTGAATTTAAGATTTGCTCTGTGAGGCGAGGTCTCCTGCTGTGTGTGTCTGTGTGTGTGTGTGTGTGTGTGTGTCTGTGTGTGTGTATGTGTGTAGGATGAGAGGCAGGAAGCCTTTGATTCTGCCTGCTAGTTAAAACTCTGAGAGGCTGTTTATGAATCTGCTGATGTCAAAGATTTTCCACACGGCTCACAGCTCTCTGGACTCCATAATTAATGTCTTCTGCTGGCATGCACCCAGGGTGTGTGTGTGTGTGCGTGTGTGTGTGTGTGTGTGTGTGTGTGTGTGTGTGTGTGTGTGTGTTTCAGTCCCAACAGTAGGGACTGACTGTAAGTACACTTACAAGTTTACTTCCATAAACTTTAATGTGGGCCAATTAAATCCCAGAGTAACATACTGTAAGTATTTATCAGTACATTTTTAGTTCCCAAAGCTAGACAGAAACAGGCCAGTTAAACTCCCTCTCTCACACTCACTCACTCACTCACTCACTCACTCACTCACTCACTCACTCACTCACTCACTCACTCACGCTTCTCTCTTAATTGTCCATCGTGTCCTTTGCTCACGCTTGATCTGGGGATCTCAGTGCCATTGACGCTGGGGCCACTTCATGTGGCTGTGGAAGCTAATGGATGAGCCACAGACTCGTCCACAGGTGGGGCAAGGGTGCCCAGATGTTGAGGTAATGCTGGCAGCCCTCTGGTGTCGTTGGGCACGTCTTTCAGTCCTCCTCTGTTGGTTGGTGTAATGTATTTGTTTGGTCACCCTGGCACAGGTGACCCCCCCCCCCCCAGGCCGATCTATCGAGTGCTAGAGGTTCAAGATGGATGGGATTTATGTTGCAGCGCCTCAGGAGGTCTTTGGCATAGTCCTTATAGCACCTCTTTTGTTCGCCAGCGGCTCGTCTTGCATTGCTGACTTGTCCACAGAGGGTTTGGTAGGGTAGGCGGTAGTCAGACATGCACATAATATGCCTTGTCCAGCGAAGATGTTTTTTAGCCACTGCTGCTTCCATTCAGATGAAGTTGGTCATGGAAAGATTCGTAGTATGGGAGAATCGATATTCTCAGGACAGGCCGAGGATCTTTTGAAGGCATTGGATGTGGAAAGCCTCCAAGTTTGTGACATGCCGTCTGTATGTGGTTGCTTCTGCCCCATAGAGCAGAGTGGAGGCACATACCGCATTGTATAGGGCAACCTTGGTGCTGACCTTCGGGTTTTTCTTTTCAAAAACCCTTCTGTGGAGGCGCCCAAAGGCAGACGAGCCTTTATTGATGCGGCTGTTTATTTCAGTGTCAACGGAGCAATCTGAGGAAAGTGTGGACCCAAGATAGATGAACTGGTCTACGACTTTGAGTGAAATAGCATTGATTTGGAAGCTGGGGGGTGAAGGGGGTTGGATAATGAGTTGTGCCGTGATTTCAGTTTTTTGAAGACCAAAGGACTGATATAGGCCAGGGCATGCTGCATGGACTCTGAGCTACGTACCAAGACAGTGCAGTTGATCTGCACGTTGAAGCTCACAGATCTAGCAGGTTTTGGTCTTTGTATGGGTCTGGAGCTGTCAGATATTGAATACAATTCTGTCAAGGTGGTGGTCCAGGTGAACTCCATCTTTGCGTCCCAGGGCATGGTAGAAGAGGTGGATGATGGCTGAGAGGAGGCAACTGAACAAGACTGGTGCCAAGACACAGCCTTGCTTCACCCCAATGTCGACATTGACGGACTCTGACTGGAGTCCTCCCATGAGAACTCTGGCTTGCATCCCATCATGCAGTTGCTGCAGAATGAAGAGAAACTCAAGTGATACCCCCAAATTCAGAGAGCTGTTTCCAGAGCATCTCACAGTTTATGGTGTCAAAGGCTTTGCTGAGATTGATGAGGCTATGTACAGGTCTTTGCGCTGCTCTCTTCTCTAGTAGCTGCTGTAAGACAAAGATCATGTCGGTACTGGATGTGGACTCCTCGAAACCACATTGTGTTTCTGGGACAGCACTTTCCGAAATGTGCTCCACCAGTCTGTTGAGCATGATTTTTGCCAGCACTTTCCCTGCAACAGAGAGGAGAGAGATCCTGTGGCTGTTCCCACAAACTGCTCTGTCCGCCTTCTGTTTGTAAATGACCACAATGTTGGAACCCTTCAAGTCCTGTGGGAGGATCTCGGACTTCAGGACGTTTGTGATCAGGAGGTGTAGGCAGCATGCGAGGAGAAACCCCCCTATGTTTGAAGACCCTGCCGGGATGCCATCAGGTCCTGCACTTTTGCTGTTCTTCAAGCCCCTAATGGCTTGGCAGGTTTCAAAGAACTGTGGCAGAGTGTCGAGGTGCAGGATTGGTGGAAGATCAATGGGGTTGGTGTGGTTGAGGGTTTCGAAGTGATATGCCCAGTGGCCAAGGGTCTCATGACAGTTCTTGAGAAGTGTCCCCCATCTGTTGATCGGACAGGGGCAATAGTTTGCTTCCTGGGGCCATATATGGCTTTGATGACGTCACAGAAGCCCTGGGTGTTATTGCAGTCTGCAAGGTTTTGGATTTCTTGTGCCTTCTGCACCCAGCAGGTGTCCTCCATGCCCACAGAGCACGCTGGGTCGCAACTCTTGCTTCAGCAAAAGTACATTTCAAGGTTGAGGATCCGGGGTTAGACAGGAGACCTTTGTAGGCTTCCTGTTTTGCTGGCAGAAGTGACTATTTCGGTAGAGTGGTTATCAAACCACTCCTGGTGATGTTCCCTTGACAGACCAAGTGCTTCCGAGGCTGCACCGTGGACAGCTGTGTGCAGAGCTGACCGGCCAATGGAGCCCTCCGGAGGTTGCCTGTGGTGGGGTCGTTCAGTGCTGTGCAGTTGAGCTTTACGTTTGGGGCTGTCCTTGGGCGATGGGTTGAATATTCATGAGGAGTTTGGATCTGACCATAAGATGATCAGTCCAACACTAAGCCCCCTGCATGACTCGGGTGGGAAGAACATCCTGTCTGTCCTTTTGACAGACAATGATGTAATCCAGGAAGTGCCAGTGTTTTGAGTGGGGTGGTTGCCAGGTGGTTTTGAGCCTATTTGAGCCCCCTGTGTATTTGAGCCCCTGTGTGTGTTTTTGAGCCTCTGTGTGTGTGTGTGTTTGGGAGAGGGCTGTGTGCGGGTATGTATTTTCTTGTGCTGTGTGTATCTGCAGCATCTATTTGAGTATGTGTGTGTGTGTGTGTGTGTGTGTGTGTTTATTGTCAGATTTTTGCTCTTATCATACACAACAACGATTAACAGTGATTGGTACCCATCCACACACACACTCACACTCACACACGCACACACACACACACACACACACACACGTCTGTTTTCTCAGTTGTTTAGTGACGTTTATGTCATGCTCCTGATCTCCCTCCTCTCTGTCTGATTCCTAGGCTCTCTACCCAAGTGGGTGGTGAACAGAGTCTCCCAGTTTGTGGCACCAAAGGTAATGACAACAAATTGTGTCTTTTGTTGACATCCTGCAACCCAACTGGCCCGCTGCCCATAGTCTGAAAACCACCAGTCTGCGACACGAGAGAATTTTACTCCTAAGTATCGACTATGCTGCGAGATGCTCTGAGTCAAGATTTACTGTTTTGTCGTTTTCATTATGGACCTGCGCACATAAATGAAAACGAAACGCCGTCTCTCCCAGCCCACAGCAGTGCGACAGAAAAGATAAAAATACACATCCAGAAATTCCCTAAAAACAATACCACCAAAAACACAAAAACAGGGGGAAGAAAACAAAAAAGCACAAACGATTAACAACACAGTCCATTCAAGTGCAACACAGTCCATTAAAGGGCCATTTCAGGTTAAATGTCGACAGCCGGTGTCTGTCAACAAGTGACCAGCAGTGATGGGGGGGGGGTTTAGAGGGTAGGTGGATAAGCATGACTGTGTGTGTGGGGGGGGGGCACAGTTTGTTAATGATCCTGCCTGCCTGTGGGTAGAAGCTATTTAGCATTCTGCTGGATTCAGCACAGATGCTCCTGTACCTCCTCCCAGACGGCAGGAGGGAAAACAGGTTGTGAGAAGGATGGTGGCGGTCCTTAATGAGGATCGCCACCAGGATCCTTAATGAGGATCGCCACCAGGATCCTTAATGGAGGCTCTGTGAACACAGCGTCGATGGTAATGCCCCAACAGATCTCACTGGTTGAGAAGAAGAACGAGTCCACTCAGTCCATTCTAGTTTGGTGAACTAGTGACCGCAATGTTTTTTTGGGGGGGGGTCAAACTTGCGACATTATGGGTGGCAGCAGTAGTATGTCCATGCCTATCGTCATCACCGATGTTCCATCACCTCTCTCTCTCCCAGGCCATGAAGAAGATCTACAAGGCCTCCCAGAAGTATCCGGAGTGGAAGAGGAAGCACAACCCCAACCTGAAGCCGTGGATGTTTCCTGAACAGAACACACTGCCTTGCATCAGCGCCGCCGACCTCACCCTGCAGCGAGCCGACTCCCTGGAGAACATCGACGAGAGCAACCTGACCGAGGAGAAAATGCATCACAGCGACGACGAAGAGACTTAAACACACACAGACTGAAGAGCTGTGGGCTGTCTCTCTCTCTGTCTCTCTCCCTGTCTCTCTCTCTCTCTCTCTCTCCCTGTCTCTCTCCCTGTCTCTCTCTCTCTCTCTCTCTCTGTCTCTCTCCCTGTCTCTCTCCCTGTCTCTCTCTCTCTCTCTCTCTCTCTCTGTCTCTCTCCCTGTCTCTCTCTCTCTCTCTCTCTCTCTGTCTCTCTCCCTGTCTCTCTCTCTCTCTCCATCTCTCTGTCTCTCTCTCTCTCTCTCTCTCTGTCTCTCTCTGTCTCTCTCTCTCTCTCTCTCTCTCTCTCTCTCTCTCTCTCTCTCTCTCTCTCTCTCTCTCTCTCTCTCTCTCTCTCTCTCTCTGTCTCTCTCCCTGTCTCTCTCTGTCTCTCTCCCTGTCTCTCTCTCTCTCTCTCTCTCTCTCTCTCTCTCTCTGTCTCTCTCTCTCTCTCTCTCCCTGTCTCTCTCTCGCTCTCTGTCTCTCTCTCTCTCAGTCTCTCTCCCTGTCTCTCTCTCTCTGTCTCTCTCCCTGTCTCTCTCCCTGTCTCTCTCTCTCTGTCTCTCTCTCTCTGTCTCTCTCTCTCTCTGTCTCTCTCTCCCTGTCTCTCTCTCTCTGTCTCTCTCTCTCTCTCTCTCTGTCTTGCTGTCTGATGACTTGGGTAAAACTCCATTTGAACGTGCTCGAGTCTGTTTCAACCCTCTTCTGGTTGTAATTTGATTTAATCTCCCCCGGGTACCTCAACAGTCTGCAAACTGGAAAAATTCCCCGTGAAACTTAACTTTGATTCGATTTTTGAGTTAAATAAATATATTAAAGTTACAATCCTGGAGAGTTACAGGCAAACAATTGTCCTCTTAGATGCTTTCTACATGTTGTATGTAAGACAAGAGCTAATATCTGAATGAATGTTTGTTTTTTTTTTGTTTTTTTACCATTTTAATGGTTACCGTCTGGTCAGACTTTCCTGCGTCTTCGGTTTGTCAGCCGAATGTGCAAGCAGAGGGCAGGTAGGGGGCAAGTGTGAAAAAGTGAAGTTGGCTAACAAGCGGATACGGCAGACCAAGCTGGTAGAAGTCCTTTACCAACAGATAGTCCAACATCAGTAAGTAAATCTCAGGTTCAGCCATGTTTTTTTTGGGGGGGGGGGTTTGGCACCGACAAAACAGCAATGCTGAAATTTCATTTCATTTCTGCAATGTGGAGCGGCCACACGCCACTGCAGTAACCTCGAATCATCACAGGTTTCCGAAGGTCAAAGAAAAACCAGCGTCTTCAAGATTGTAAGTTTAAGCACCAATAAAATCTCAGGTGAAGATTGTGGCGTCCCCCTAAACCTTTTGGCTGACCAGCAAACTGAACCCCCCCCCTTAAGTCCAAATTTGTTGTTACACACCCATGGGAATTTCTGGCCCTGAAGTTTGTCTCAGAGGCCGGTGTAGAACCCGGGTAACCCCTGAATTCAGACACCAATTGGCAAACGCTGAGGCCTTCGCAGGCCTGGGCGGTTGCTCGTTGCAAGAGGTAGACAATAGGCTTTGCTTGTACCTGTCAGACTATTTTCAGGGCTTAGAAAAAACTTCCATGGGTGTGTGAGAACAAATTTGCACGATTGACGAATGACGCTCATAGGTTCTACTGTCTTCATTGGTTCCTTCCGGCTGACAGTGAAGTCAAAGAAAAGTTCTTCCATCGACGTCCTCGTGGGGCGACGATGAAGGGACCAAAAAAATTACACTTAACACTGGATTTTATGTGTGAAATGAGATCAGAACCAGCACAGATCGCAATGATTCACTGTTGCCCGATATTCCAAGTCTGTGTTCTGTAAGTGTGTGTGTGTGTGTGGAGGTGTGAGAGGATGTGTGTGCAGTACATATTGTACACGTATGACTTCGTGGCTGTATTAGTTTAAAGCCTTGCAGTTCTGTAACGACTCATTAATAAGACGAACCAAACGCGGCCCAAAAGGGGCGCGTTTGATTCGAACGTCCACGGGGCACCGCGTGGGCGGGGCCTACCCCATAAGGACGCGCCAGAAAGCGCAGGAAACTTTGAGGTGACTCTGACTTACTTCCACGTGGTTGTTTAAACCAGTGGTTCTCAACCTTTTTGGGGTCCTGGACCCCCTGCGTATTTTTGCTCTACCCTGAGGACCCCTCCACCTGATCTTGGGGGAGGGGGGTTGCAATTTGATAGAAACAGTAGAAACTTGCTTTTGAAATTGCATTATAGCATTTATTCACTCTTTGGGGCAAAAATAAGAGCTTTCAGTTGTAACTTAGATATAGTTAACAAAACAGAATTCTTATGCAGTAACTTTCAGATATATGTAACAAAACAGAATATGTATCCAGTAACTTTCAGATATATGTAACAAAACAGAATATGTATTCAGTAACTTTCAGATATAGTTAACAAAACAGAATTCTTATGCAGTAACTTTTAACAATGCAAACGGGAGCGAGATCTCTTATTAAAATACAATAAATTACACTTGTGAAACAGATGTAATTAGAGAAAAAAGTCCTGTTACCCTTTATAGTTTAGGAAGATAAAGGTCTCAGTCACATTTGAGTAAAATAATCCTATTTCTATAAATGTCATAGGATCTTTTTTTAAAAGATATTTTATTTTCACGGACCCCTTGCAATTACACCACGGACCACTAGGGGTCCGCGGACCCCCGGTTGAGAAACACTGGTTTAAACCTTCTGTGGACACGTGCTGTCGCCCAGCAGGGTACAGTGAAGGACCACGTAAGACCCGGTAAAGTAAAACAAAATATACAACTGTCTAATGTATATTGAGCATGCCATTCAGACAGAGATGATTCATGGTAAAGAAGTCAGGCCCGTTATCAGTAGAGTTGGGTTTTATTTTTGGCTTTCTGTTTGTTCATTTAAGTCAAGTTGGTTTATGCAATGAGTAAAATAATTACTGGGACGCGGACACTTACTGCCTATTGTTAAGCCTGCATTGCCATCTAGCGGTGAAACTGTGTAACTACATGCAAAGGCTGTTATTCGGATAGAGCCAGTGGGGAACTCTCACATGTAAACCCTTCTTTCACAGAAGAGTCACCAACTCTTAAAGTACTTTAAACTTTTCTAACAAATGGGCTTTCTTTAAGGAACCTTTTAATTGGTTGTAGAATGTAATGTGATTTTCAAGTAGACTGAATTGTGCTTCAGGGCTATATGAATAAAATCTGACTTTGACTTCACGTCTATAGCGTCACGTTTTCATGATGTGCCACAGATATCGGTGTGTATGCAGGTTTTCCTCCAACCCAAAACTCCACCTTGCACATTGAGTACTACTGTAAGTCTATAGACTAATCCTCTGCAAGCCGTTACTTTCTGGTCTGTGCCGTCATTGATTAAGGAAGTGTCATTTTGTCGGGTACCACGTGCACAAGACAAAAGGAGCTTTAGCAGATCCCTGCAGCACCTCCTCGCCAGGCAAGGTGACGGGAAACGCATGAAGGTTCTGTGTAAAGGGACGAGATGGACGACGCAAACAGCTCAACCTGAGGGGACAGGAGACAGATCAGGTTTGCATCTCAATCGTGGGGTCAACCCAGGGCCGACCCAAGCCTTTTTTGGGGCTCAACATACTTTGACCCCCCCCCCCCAGTGTCCCAGCACCTCAATGTTAGTTGGAGGCTTAAAGTAGGACTAAGATGGTAAGACATTCAGCACCATTTTTTGTTTTTGGTAAATGATCAATATTGTGTTTTTGTATACATTTAACCATAGCTATCCTCAATTGGCTCAAGCACTGTGAGGGCGTGGTCTAGTCTTCATTAATATTTATGAGCTGACCTTCTGAGTGCCAAGTACAAGCAAGAGTTAGTGGGGGGAAGTGGGCGGGGTTTCATATTTTTGATGATTTGATCTGATTGGCTGTATGTAAATACGTGTCCGATGACGTCACGAGTTTCTGGGAAAAACACTGAATGAAAAACAGGTCGCCCGAGAGAAGCTGACCTGGGGGAGCTCTTCTGAAGGGAGAAACTGAAGTCTACCGTTATACCTACACATGGGAGGGGGGGTTCAGTAGAAGTAATAACTGATGTTGGAAAACATTGTGATTTTGGTCCAACTTTCTTTTTGTGGGTTTTTTTTAATCTTTATCAGTAAATCCATCTGTCGCAAAACTCATATCTCCGGCTTGGTGCTGGTCACAGAGTTCAGCTCCGTTAACAAAAACCAAAGTCCCTGCATCTCATTCATCCACGTGGGAAGACATTTTCGCAGCCTTGTAATCTTGGAAGCGCCAATTCCCCTTTTTGGCCGCTGCGGTTGTTTTTCCTGCGGTGATAAGGAAAAGTTTATGTGCGGACTGCATCCTTCTTTTATGCATGAAAAAACGCAGCTGGGCTCCAAATCCTCTTGAATCTGTATTGTCTCAGCCACTTCCTCTTTCCTGTCTGCACCCCTCAGATTGTTGTTTGGGCAGCGAAGAGGAAACCCCACCGTTGTCCAGCTTCCCACACGACAGCCTCCTCTGTGTGGGTCTCTGACTGCACGATGCACAGCCAGGCATGTGTTGGTGGGCGAGAGAGAGAGTGCCTGCACAGTACACGTTGTACATGCATGATGGGAATGTGCACAGTACACGTTATACATGCATGATGGGAATGGGAATGTGTACAGCACATGTTATACGTGTATGATGGGAATGTGCACAGTACACGTTATACATGCATGATGGGAATGTGCACAGTACACGTTATACATGCATGATGGGAATGTGCACAGTACACGTTATACATGCATGATGGGAATGTGCACAGTACACGTTGTACATGTATGATGGGAATGTGCACAGTACACGTTGTACATGTATGATGGGAATGTGTACAGCACGTTATAAGTGTATGATGGGAATGTGCACAGCACATGTTATACATGTATGATGGGAATGTGTACAGTACATGTTATACGTGTATGGTGGGAATGTGCACAGCACATGTTGTATGTGTATGATTGGAATGTGTACAGTACATGTTATACATGTATAATGAGAATGTTATATCTGTATGGTGGGAATGTGTACAGAGCATGTTATACATGTAGGATGGGAATGTGCACAGTAGATTCTGTTCATGAATGATGAGGGCGTGTACAGTAGTACCTGTTTTAAATATGTGATGAAAATGGGTATATGCTCATCACCTTTTGTTCATGCAAGATGAAAATGTGCACAGTACATGTTATACATATATGATGGGTATGTACAGTACATGTTATACATGTATGACGAGTGTGTATAGTACATGTTATACATGTGATGTGTGTGTACAGCATGTTATACATGTGATGCGTGTACAGTACATGCTATACAGGTTTGATGAGTGTGTACCATACATGTTATACATGTGATGTGTGTACAGTACATGCCATACATATGATGTGTGAACAGTACATGTGTATGATGAGTGTGTACTGTGTATGTTGCACGTTTGTGATGTCCGGACCACAGTGTGATGAGGGCAGAGGTGAGCCAGGAAACAATGTGTCATTGTGTCTCGGGGATCATCTCATCTCATCTCTTCCTTCCTAACAAAACAAAGAAACCATCTGGATTTTGTGCCATCGTGGGCTACTGTACACGAGACTCAGACCGAACTAAAAAGGGAGGCTGGCGTTCGGAGGGTAAAACTCTAGTATCTTTCCTTGTCGTCATTCCCTCGACAGCCTCCAAATGCCCCATTTCATGCCCCAGCTGCAACTTTTTGACCGTTTCCAAGAGTATGTTCCAGGTCATGTAAGCAGTGATCCAAACTGTGGTCAAACAACACTGACAAATAAAACGGGTAAGCTCGACCGCACCAACACTGGAAAATGTTAGACTATAACGGGACAACAGCCATCAAGATGTAAAATCACCATCCATTACCTGAAACCGCTTAAGCTGGAGCCTATTCTAGCAGTCGTTGGGTGGCAGGTGGGGAGACACCCTGGACAGGCCGCCAGGCCATCACACAGGGCCCACACACCTAGGGACAATTTAGTACAGCCAATTCACCTGACTTACACGTCTTTGGACTGTGGGAGGAAACCAGAGGCAACCCATGCAGACACAGGGAGAACATGCAAACTCCACAAAGAGGACAACCCGGGATGACCCACCAAGGTTGGACTACCCCAGGGCTCGAACCCAGGACCTTGTTGCTGTGAGGCGACCGCGCTAACCACTGTGCCACCATGCCGCCCTCACCATCTCATATCACGCCTATATATAATTTCTCCTTGAATCCATCCTTAGTCTGATGAAGACCAACTTCCTGCTTTCCTTTCCTCCTCAATGACACCAAATCAGTCTTCACAGTCTGAAAGCAGCTTCGCTTACTGTACGGTCACGCACACGAGAGGCAGACACTCACTCGACACTTGTCTCAACACATAAAACTACAATGTGCCTGCATGAATTATGGATTACGTAGTGTCAGGAGGGAGGGCAGCCAGTGGACTAAAGCAAGGATGGAATTCATGTAACGGGAATTTGTGATGGGGACAATGTCACCACCATACTTACAGAAACATAATTTACATCGATACCAATGTCAGCCTTTGTGCAGAAACAATTTGACAAACGGGGCCTCCAGGTAGCGTAGCGGTCTATTCCACTGGCTACCAACACAAGGGCCGCAGGTTCAAATCTCCATGTTACCTCGGGCTTGGTCGGGCGTCCCTACAGACACAATGGTTGATGCTAGCTCCAACAGGGTGCAGGGTTGGTTGTTGGTTAGCGTTTAAATTCCATTGTTAGCAAGCATTAACGTTAGCTACCGTTACAGTACGACCTGGCAATGTTAAGGTCAGCTGTAAGCTAGCTAGCTAGCTAGCTACATGTTTCAGTGTGCATCGTTTGTTTCAAGTCAGGGCGCTTCGGGGTTCCGCGCTGTCTATTGGCCGACGCAACAGCCAATCACGGCTACTTCCGTGCCTACGCCCCGTTGGATCTAGCGTCAACCAGACACAATTGGCCGTGTCTGCGGGTGGGGAAGCCGGATGTGGGTGTGTGTCCTGGTCGCTGCGCTACGCCTCCTCTGGTCGGTCGGGGCGCCTGTTCATGGGGGAGGGAGAACTGGGGGGGGGGGGAATAGCGTGATCCTCCCACTCGCTACGTCCCCCTGGTGAAACTCCTCACTGTCAGGTGAAAAGAAGCGGCTGGTGACTCCACATGTATGGGAGGAGGCACGTGGTAGTCTGCAGCCCTCCTCGGATCGGCAGACGGGGTGGAGCAGCGAGAGTGGGGTAATTGGCCAAATACAATTGGGGAGAAAAAGGGGGGGGGCACAAAATAAATAAATAAATAAATAGTGTAAACTATGAAATAATTTGAACAACCTCAGTGTGTGTGTGTGCGTGTGCGTGTGTGTGAGTGAGACAGTTTAACTGGCTTGTTCCCGTATAGCTTCGGGAACCTAAAATGTACTGATAAATACTTACAGCATGTTGCTCTTTGGGATGTAATTGGTCCACTTGTAAGTGTACTCACAGTTGAGCCAGCTGTATACTTTTTGGGACTGAAATGTACACTTCAAATTGCCTTACACAAGCAACATAAGAGCACCCAAAATAATGTTCAGCAAGCTTAGAAGTAGGAGTTTGTATACACTGCTCTCGAGTTTACCTTCTGTAAGTACGGCGAAGTCGGAATAAAAGCACGCCTGCTTATTTTTAGCTTAACAGAGCTGGAGCAGAAGTGCACTGAGGTAAACTTCTTTTGTCTGAGGGAAGTCTGGAGAGGGATTTTGGAGGCCAAGACTCATTTTTAGAATGAGTAAGACGGTAATAATATTACTCACCACACACACACACACACGCACGCACGCACACGCACACACTTACACACGCACACACGCACACAGTATTACTCACAGGAGGCGGAGGCAATCAAGGCATATGGAAATGTGGCCAAATAAGTCCCTGCTTTGTCAATGGGAAGGTTTTGAGTGCAAAACTGGAAACGCTACATCTGACGCAAAAGCAGCTGTTGTTATCTGTCAATACAATGTTTTAGGGGTCCAAGCAGCAACAGCTGCTGAACCCTATTGTTTTTCTAAGGATTATTATTATTGTTGTTGTTATTATTAGTGTTGTTTCTGCAAAACACTACAGTACGCACATTTACGTTTTAGGACATATCCCAGGCTCCGTATGGAATTTTTGAGAAATTATTTTTTCCCTCTAATTCCTTGGAAATTTCCCCACCATTTTCAAAAAACCGAAAGTGAAAGTAAAATGAACTAGTCTCACGCTGTTCATCAGATTGGCATGACAGTTGGTATGCTATGCTTCATCTCCAGACAATGCTGATAAAAAGCTGTTGAAAGAGTTTTGATGTCATCCCACTTCGAACGTGTCAATCAAAATTTAAGGTGTGGCCCATAGTGATTCTGTTGCCTATACCTAGTGATGGGATTGTCCAAACTTAACGAAACTTGTCGCACACAATCGTCACAACATTCTTTGGAAGCACGCCAGATTTTGTGAAATTTCGTCCATAGGGGGCGCTACAACTGACACATGTCAATATCTCCAAAACCGCTTGAGCTAATAATCCTTAGAAAATTGGCTGGTTACCAAAATGGCCGCCAAACAGCCACTAGGGTGACAATGGAATGTGTTAGAGCCCCATTTCAGATGATGAACATAAGAAAGGCTGCTGGCCCCGGTACCATCTGCAGGTGCATGTTGCGCTACTGTGCTGACCAGCTGGGCGAGGTCTTCACTAAACTCTTCCAGATGTGTGCCGGACGTGGCCAGACACCTACAATCTGGGAAACATTCATTACATTACAATACCCATTCCAAAAATCCAAAAAAATCCCAAGGAACTAAACGAGTGCAGACCTGTTGCGCTTACATCCCTTGGGATGAAATATTTTGAGAACATTTTCAAAGAGAAGGTTTGCCTCCCTAATTGATGGCAAACTAGATCCCTTGCAGTTTGCTTACCAAGCTGGAAAAGATGTGGAGGATGCAAAACTCTTCATCCTCGACAGAGCGCGTAAGCACCACGAGAAACCCAAATCTCATGCCAGTCTTTTATTCGCCGATTCCTCTTTGGCTTTTAACAAGATGGAGCCTCGTATTTCGACGGAGCAACACACTTCTTATTTTAAATTACCTGATCAGCTTTTGGTGTTGATTTGGGATTTTTTTTTTATCAGATAGAATCCAGCAGGTTTTAGTGAATGGACATATGTCCAACACCAAGGTCTCAAATACAAGTTCAGCCCAGGGCTGTTTCCTGTCCCCCCTGCTTTTTATCATGTACTCAGACAGCTGCAGGACTTCTCAAAAGGGCCACAATCTGTGAAACTCTCTGATGACACCACCCTGTCCTCTGTTCTCCAGGGCTCGGGGTCAGATCACGGTGTTGCCCCACCTGCCTTCGTTAAACGGTGTGATGATAACTTCCTCGACCTTAATGTATCAAAAACTAGGGAACTAATTATTGATTTTAGGAAAAATAGTCACAAAACAAAAGCTAACATTACACATGGCGAGGACGTTCAACTTGTCAACACATGGAGTATTTAGGAACAGTGTTTAACCCTCAGCTCGAGTTCGATGTGAACATAGTTGGTTGTCAAGCGTGGACAACAAAGAATTTACTTAATGTGGATGTTTAACTCTTTTAATGTCTGAGAAACTATTCTATGTACTTTTTATCAAACATAGATCGGAGGTCTTTTAACTTTCTCTTTTATTTGATGGCTTAATAATGGATTGTCTGTGAAGGACAAGAACAGCCTAAATGGTGTTGTTAAGGTCTGCGCCAAGATAACTGGAGTACAGCAAAGAGGCCTTGTGCTCCCTCCGGGAGAATCCTATGGCCCAGAAAGCAAAATGAATTATCAGCCGATCTGACCATGTTCTGGCCATTGAATTCACTGTAATGCACCCAGGCCAGCGTTATAATGTGCCCCTTAGAAAAATAAACCACTATTCTAAGTCCTTTACTCCTTTCTTATGTAGCACCAGGTTTAAAGGTTTATGGTTTTTCTTTTCTTTTCCTTGCTGTTATTTTGTTTTAGCAAGAAAAAACAAACAACCAAACAAGAACAAAACATAAACCTTTCAGTAGGTATACTGATTTTATAAACTCACTGGTACCATAACGTTGGCGCGCCATGTTGGAGCTCATTTGAATCCCCTTTCATTGTGTTTCAGTACTCACTGTTCCTTGCACGCCCGGAAGCTGTGAACAGTTCAAACCCTCGTGTCCAGCCATGCCCCGTTTTGTGTGACGGAAAACGCCCCTGTGGCGGGAGTGCCTGTGCGGCCAGCCATCTTCCATCATGCGGAGGCGAGTCCGGAGCACTTCACGGCACCATCGTGGTGTGGCCGCCAGGTCGGACGCACACTATTCAAAATTCACAGCCACCAATAAACTGTCTGTTCCTCTTAACTCCCATGTTCATTTGATTATGGTTTCAGAGTCCATACTCACTCAGAAACTCGCTGCAAAGTATGCTTTCCTCCACGCGCACAGCCCTTCTCCTCCTGCCAGCGACTGCGTGGTCACAGCATTGGCGCCAATAGTGATTTTACCCGCCAAAATGGATTCAAACAGCTCACTCTTCCCTTGAACAGGGTAGTACAAACCAAAAAAAGGAAAAAAATCATTTTATCAATATAAAACTTAAAGAGCCGTACTTGACAAACTTAAACAGGCTTAATTAGCTGTTTCCCTCTTTCCGTTCTCTTCTCTTCCGCTCCACTTCTGTCCCACCCCTCTACAGCTGATCGGTCAGGAAATGGTAAGTGACTGGCTGGCTGGCTAGCTAGCTAGCTAGCTAGCTCTAGCTCTCTCTCTCTCTCTCTCTCTCTCTCTCTCTCTCTCTCTCTCTCTCTCTCGACATCTGTCTAAACCAGTAGAAAAACTCTTAACAGAAAGAACTGCTCAAGAAGAAGACGGCTTTTACAGCTACCCCACATTAACTGATATAAATGTGACAATCTTATAAAACACACAGTTTGGCACTTGTTTTACACAGGAACTACAGTTTAACCCTATAAATGCAAATAAGAGAAATGTAAACAGTGTATTAATACATTTAAACGGGGCACTACACTTATAAGGTTACTACACTTATAAGGTTACTACAGAGCACCGAAAGTCCCAAATGGTGATTTTTTCCCCCCTTGTGCGCACAAGTTATTATCTTGTGTGTACAAGATGTCTGTCTTGTGGGAATAAGTAAATTATCTTTGTACACACACTTCGGTAAAACCAGCGGGTATCTTCATTCAGCTCACCCACCAAAAACAACAAACTGACTGTTCAAATGAAGCAATGAACGCCGCCATGTTTCAAACATACTTGAGAAATCACCACTTAAAAGCTACAAACGCAACTTACCCCTGTGGTCTTCAAAGCATAGGCCTATCATGCCTTCACTATGCAGATGTGAACTTTCCCCCACAAGTTAATGTGGAAGTGGGCAACGTTTTTGCTTTAACATCATTATGAAGTAAATGTTGATTGCATTGTAATGGGCTATAGAATAATGACAGGGTAGTAACCGGTTATTTTCTTGCCCGGTGCGGGATTCGATACGGGGTGTACCGCACCACAAGACGACATCACTAACCGCTCGGCTAAAGGGTCGTTAGCTAGGGGCTAACGGGTCTTATTTGTAGTTTACAACAGCATCGGCGTTTAGCTACGCCTCGCTTTCACTATGCAATTCTATCCGCCACCGGCACGGTTTTCCCCGGCAAATCGATTTACGGCACAGGAAGTGGATCAACCACCACCGAGTAGTGGGCTGGGCAATGGCCGACGGTGGAACAACGAGGTAACTGTGGAAACTCCACCCGGCGAAACAAAAAGAACCCAGTTGACGGAGGAGGCAAAAAAAAAGGTGAAGATGGCGAGTGGTAGAAGACGAGATAAAACAAGAGTGAACCGAGCTCAGGGACTTGAGAGGGCTCCGAACCGACTTTCAGTTGGCAATGTAACCTATTTTTCTGGACTTGCCGTTGGTCATTTTAAGTCCCTGTTATAAGCTGTCGCCACAGTATATGCCTTGAGCTCTTATTTTGAAGGCTGCCGAGAGAGCGGAAGTGCTGTACGCAGCGTGGTGGCGGGGGAGTTTTACGTTACAGCATTATTTCTACTTGATCAGTAAGTAACACAACCTGCCAACTTATCAATACTACCGGATGTTTTACTCTGCCTTTACCGTAGCACTGAGATCGGGGTTTCTCGTTCAAATTGGGGTTCTTGCGGTTGTTTCTTGATTTGGACAGTAATCGGGCTGCTAGCGTTTAGCCATGTTGCTAATGCTACTGCTAGCTAAAGCTGCTACTACTACTACTACTACTACTTTCGGCTGGTCCCGTTAGGGGGCGCCACAACGGGTCATCCGTTTCCATTTCTTCCTGTCCTCTGCATCTTCCTCCGTCACACCAGCCACCTGCATGTCCTCCCTCTTTTCCTCTCCCCTGGAAGCTCCGTATTCAGCATCCTTCTCCCAATATACCCAATATGCTACTGCTAGCTAAAGCTAATAGCCAGAAAACGCACCTAAGAATCCGGGACCAACCAGGCTAACCCCGGATCCCTTGTAGCCCCGATCTGAGGGCCATGATAAAAGCAGAAACAAGCATAGATGCTTGTTTGAAAATCAACCGACAGAAAATATGTTGTCTCCGCCGTGCGAAGCAATAGCGTTACCTCTTCGGTGAACATGCTTCTTCGCGGAAATGTGTAAACAAATGAGCATGTTGTTGGGAGTTGTTGGGAGGCTCTGAGGAAAACCGAAATCGATTGCGTTTGCGACAGCGACGCAAACTGATACCACTTGGAAACGCTAGGGGGGGTTGAAAAGTTGTCTGCTTCTACTTTAATTATATTGTGCGTGCAAGATTAGGGGGAAAAATCACCTGTCGGGACTTTAGGGGCCCCATAGGGGCTCGTTTTAAATGAATGGCACGTTATCTTAAATTGGTTTGAACTATAATGGGTGTTTTAATCTTTGTTTGCTTTTCACCTGGCTCCTCGTGTAAGCGTGCATATACGGGGTGACCACTAGAGTACCGGAGTGTGTTTGCTGTTCGTGTTCCTCGTACCCGTGATCTGATCTGTTGTCTAGATTCTAGACGCCCCGTCCCATGCCTTGGCAAATTTTGTACCCCCTGTAGGATGTGTATCCCTTGTATTCGGCGAACCTCTGTTGCAGTTCTTTTTCTCGTATAAACTTAAAAATAGCAAATATTGATTGAATTATTCATAAATATGTTTTCGTATCTACTACTGACAATTTTTGATTATAAACACGATTTTATAAAGCATTATACTGGAAGAAGGCAGGTCGTTTGCCTGGGGGGGGGGACTGTTTTGGCTCTTCTGCATTTTCTTAAATGAACACAGAGTAAATTCTGTAAACTTAATAACATGAAATAGATGCTTTTGTTCTTCCGCAGAATGAATAAGTGAGCCTTGACCATCAGGGTGGTTTACGACGTCATGCAAACCACATTGCTATGGTCATGTGCCTGTCTAACTTCATGTTATTCATGGTTTCAAAGGTTTATTTGTCTCGTACTTTACGCACAAGTACAATCAGCAGTGAAATTGTGTACAAGAGAAATGGACACACTAATGATAATTTTAAAAAAAGTGTGTTTATTTCTTTTGCTGCTCTTATTCGTTGCGTTGAAGTGAGAACGAAAAGTGTTTTATTTATCGTGTTAAAATGTAACTTTTCACAGCTACGTTTTAACACGACAACTGTTTCTGGGATACATATTCTGCAGGGGACGTCGTATTTGGTGTAACATGGGAAGAGCGCTATCTCTTTAAGAGGCGGCGGACTGTGGCCACCACCACCGCCGCCGCCGCCGCCGCGAACTCACAGGCAGGCAGGCAGAAGAGTTTCTCCGCGCGTCTCGCAACCCCTCCCGGCAGAGCTGCGGGCAACTGCGGACTATCGTTTCACGGCTTAACCGGGACAATACAGTCAGTGGAACAAGCGGCAAAACGTAAGTAGCCATTTCGCGGTTGTCTGAAAAAGCGCAACAAGTGCTTTTGTTGCGCTTGAAACGTATCGCGCTCCCACCCAGACTGTGCGCAGCGATACCCTGTCTGTGGCGAAGCGCGCTCGGCGGGATGGAAACCAAATCTGCTGTTTTCTTCCACCGCGCTAGCGCCATTTATCCCAGACAAGCTGTGTTTTTACCATAGGACGTGGGGGGTTTCAGGGTGGTGAAACGCTCCTTTTTTCTTTTTTTCCCGTTGGGAAAAACTTGTCAAATTTGGGACGGGACGGGGCTCTTGCAGCGGCGCACCGGATAAGCCTGCATGCAGTGGGAACAGTCGCACCTTTCATCCGCCGGTCCAAAGGCGGCTGAGTTTCAGTGGTTTGTGGAATGGATTGGTCAGAGCCGGGCGAGTTTGGCGCTGGCATGCGGGATCACATGAATCTGATATAACGCTGTCAAGAATGAGGTGATGAAAGAAGCCTCTTTTTTTAGTTTGTTTGTTTTATGTTAGCGAGAGAAAGTTTGGAGGTTGGGGAGAAAAACTGCTTTTGAAATGAAGGTTAGGTGTTTTTTTTTTTGTTTTTTTTGTTTGTTTTAATTTGCCTTGCCTCAATGAAATATACTACTGGAGCAGTTTCTCAACCGGGGGTCCGCGGACCCCTAGTGGTCCGTGGTGTAATTGCAAGGGGTCCGTGAAAATAAAATATCTTTTAAAAAAAAAGGTCCTATGACATTTATAGAAATAGGATTATTTTACTCAAATGTGACTGAGACCTTTATCTACCTAAACTATAAAGGGTAACAGGACTTTTTTTTCTCTAATTACATCTGTTTCACAAGTGTAATTTATTGTATTTTAATAAGAGATCTCGCTCCCGTTTGCATTGTTAAAAGTTACTGCATAACAATTCTGTTGTTACATATATCTGAAAGTTACTGAATACATATTCTGTTTTGTTACATCTATCTGAAAGTTACTGCATAAGAATTCTGTTTTGTTAACTATATCTAAGTTATAACTGAAAGCTCTTATTTTTGCCCCAAAGAGTGAATAAATGCTATAATGCAATTTAAAATGCAGTTTCTACTGTTTCTATCAAATTGCAACCCCCCTCCCCCAAGATCAGGTGGAGGGGTCCTCAGGGTAGATCAAAAATACGCAGGGGGTCCAGGACCCCAAAAAGGTTGAGAACCACTGTACTAGAGTAATCTAACCCGCGCATGCGCAGTAACCATTGATTACTTGAACGGTGGGATCAAATGTTTTTGACGCAGGTCCGACTACAAGACTGGCTGAGTAAATGTTCTTGGGGGGGGGGGCATATTTCTCTTACTTGCTCCATTGAAGTTACTCCTTGGCGTCCCATTAGAAGACTGGAGTTAAACTGCCAGTGTGTGGAACTATTCATATAAAACAAAGTGTAGGTGAAATAAGAGCATCTGAGTTTTGTTTGAAAGCCCTTGGCGTGTGAGGAGGCCTCGAGATGTTCAGATTTACAGTCTGTGACGTGTGCAGGAAACAGGGGCGACTTGCCGTAACTAGGGATGGGCAATCATTCAGTATTACCATTTATCATTATGCAACAGTGTTGTCCGGATGACATTCAGACGCTTGTCATATCACGACACGCAACTGAAATAAGGAGAATCAATTCCCAGACTCAACCACAAAGTGACGTCTGACGTTATTTGCGTGAGTATGATTTGTAGACTAGTTTTGCTTTTACATTTTATATATTACCAAGCGATTCAGTGTGATGAACCTCGGTAGGGCTCTTAAACATGGGAATTTGGCCGGAGAAATCCCATATCTGCATTTGCAATCAGATTTTGTGATATGTGTTGAAACCCTGTAAATTTCTCTATGGTTATCATGATAACGTTTTCCACATTTCCCAGCACTAACCAGAACTGCTCGCGGCTGTGAAGAGTTTGTGACGAACCGCGTAGCGCTCTTCTGTGCGTGTGGCGTCCTATAGAAGAGCTAACTTGAGGTTAGCTCTCTAAATAGGATGACAGTTTCAGGATGAACTAGCCTTATATTGAGGTTCCACTCAGAAGAAACTCAGAACCTGTTTGTTGTAAATCTTCTTTCAGTTCTGTTGTATTGTGACTATCAGAGCCAAAGTGGCACAATTCTGACACAACCTCTGCGGTTTAGTGACCAGGATGCAGCTTGCATGTGACTCTGCAGGATTGTGGAAGTTAGTCTGCAGTGGAGAGGTGTGTGTGTGTGTGTGTGTGTGTGTGTGTGTGTGTGTGTGTGTGTGTGTGTTTAGCTATCCTAATGTGGACCAAATATCCTCATTAGGATAGAAAAACCAGAAACCACCTACCTTGTGTGGACATTTTAGAGGTCCTCACAAATAAAAGGGTCTATTTTAGGGCTAGGACTTGGTTTTAGGGATAAGGTTAGAATTAGGGTTAGGTTAGGGTTAGGGTTAGGGTTAGGCATGTAGTTTGCGTGGTTAAGGTTAGGGTTAAGGGCTAGGAAATGAATGTAGTCAATGAGGGGTCCTCATAAGGATAGTGAAACGTGTGTGTGTGTGTGTGTGTGTGTGTGTGTGTGTGTGTGTGTGTGTGTGTGTGTGTCCGTCCGTCCTCTGCCTCCGTTAGTGCGCCGAGCTGTTAAAGCTGAAATCTGTGATTTCCCTGATCGGTTCCTCCGTCTGGCAGTGAGAACTACAAACCAGGTGTAGCAGCCATTGCGGCTGGGGTGCCGTCAGCTCTTCAGTAAACGGTTCCCACCCTTGTAAAAATGGACCCCGGGACCGAAGCTAACACAGACGGTCTAATGTATTACAAACCAGCTGTATCGAATGTCTGTCCAACAGATGAATTACCACATCGGCCACCACGTTTCAATCCTGTTTCCCATTTGAGTAGGAACGTGTTTGCCACTGCACAAGCGTTCGCCCTGCCTAGTCAGAAATGTCAACAGTGATGTATGGCACGTGTCTGTAACCATGGTAAAGATGACAGTATTATACAACCTGGCTCCATGGTCCAGATGCATAAAATCACAAATTATTAGTGGAGGAAAATACTGGATTTCAGCTTTAAAATTTCTTAAATCAGAAAACAAATGTCTCAACAGCCGCTCAGCTTTGCGGCACGGTACTTCAACATCAGGGAGATGAATCGCCTTCATCATCGTTATCATCGTCATCCTCCTGTTGTTAGACTATTACAATAACGCCGTGCCCTGGCCTTTCCTCCGTCAGTTGCCGAGTTACAAACACGACGCCCGATGTCGGTAGACTTGAGATGTGCAGGATTATTTCTACTGTCATTCATGTAGGGAAGGTTGATTGGGCCCTGCTTCACTTACTCCAGTAAATGACTGCCACTGCCAACTGGGAGCTGCCCAGTACAGCCACAGTCTTTTACCATTTACCCTCCAGCAGCTGCACCAGATCACTCGCATTTTGCGAGAGTGCCCCGCTGGGGGTTTAGTTGAAAGAGATGAAAACGTTTTGTTTGGTTTTTTTTTTTTTTTTTTTCCTCATTCATTTTTTCCATTTACGATCTGAGCAAGTGACCTTGTGGTCATCTGCCTTCCCATGGCTGCAGAGTCAAGTCAAGTCAGTTCTATTTGTATAGCCCAGTATCACAAATTTGAGTCACCTCCAGTGTTTCTGTGATGATTAAAAAAAAAAAACTTTATGTAGAATTTGTAGAGAGAGCATTGTAAATCACATTAAGAATGGAAATGTATGATCTAATAATACTATTACTACTACTAATAATAATAATAATAACACAACTGCAAATTAGTAGATGTGAGTATTTATTGCGCTCCAGGGCCACAGTGTAGATTTCTGCAGGTCGTTTGTGTTGCAGATGAAGTGTGGTGGCGGTGTTATTGTTAGTCTCTGGCTGATCCAAAGGGGATGTTTAGTCAGCGCCGCCAAATTCTCACTGTTATCTCCTCAGCCGTCTGCGGGGATCACAGCCTCTGGCATTAATTACAGCAAAGTACACCATCATCTGGGAGCTGATTCAACAGCTGATAGGGAATTGCATCAAGAGCAGACTCACACGCACACACACACACACACACACACACACACACACACACACACACACACACGCTAGTGCCAGTTCGCACTTGGTTCAACTTTGGCACATTCTAAGAACCGGTTTCCTTTTCCACGGGCTTGAGAGAGTCATTATGTCAGTCTGTATACATCTCTGAAGATGAGGCATGAAATCAACCGTGCAGATTTCGAACTTTTATTCTTTTATTTTTAGTATACAATTTTCGTATGCCATTTCATCATTAAATTCACCTCTGAGAACTTTTGAGCCGTGAAATCAACTGTGCAGATTTAGAGTATTGGCAATTTTACAAAAAACTGATGGCAAATCGAAAATGTGCTCCCGACGTTTTTGGAGCTGAGAAGCTCCACCAACTGGTGCCCAGCCGGCCAGTCCCGCTCACAGACCCCGCCATGGGCCGCCTGGAGCTCTGTCCAGGGACCCGTCTCATGACAAGAGGCTTTTATTTCCCTGCTGACGGATGGTTTGTTTAAATATCATCAAATAAATGTCCATTATAAAATTCAGCGGAAGCTGTGATTGTCTGCCATGTTCTCCCGTGGGGTGACTGGTCGCACATGTGCAAGGTTTCTTTGATTAACCTCCCAATATTTCTCAAATTCACTCTGCCAAAGTCCATCCAAATAAGTATGTGCTGATAAAATCATTTGATTCCTATCAGATAGGATATGAGGCGTCATTACTGAGTGTTGTTAAGGGGTGCGTGCATTTATCAGCATAACTGGTTGTTGCTGCTGAGTAATAACGCGTCCCGTAATGGTCTTGTTATTCACGATAGTCCCGCCCCAGCCCCTGGCACAAACAGTTTTCTTCTAGCCCAGCAAAGAGTTGGTGCCACTCTGGAACCAGTTTTCCTGCCCGAGAGCCGGTTCTTTGGCTGTGGAAACCGGCTCCGAACCGGCCCTCGACCCGCCTCGGTGGAGAAGGGGTAACGCGCACACTTACACGTCATGTTTTAGTGCAGAGCCCTCAACATGTCGCTGCTTCTTGAACTGAGCGCCAACAAAGACGCCGACACCACGTCTCCCTCTGTAAGGAGTGGCGCGTCTGATGTGTTTCAGCTGCACGTCAGGGTTTTCTTCCTAAATCTTCATGATGTGACATGTGGTTCCTGATTTCTTAAACAAGGCACGGGGGACCCCAAAGGGGATTACAGGCCTTCTGCCCGTGGACACTCAAAGCGTGTGTGTTTTAATCTGCTTAGAATTAAAATTAATTAAAATATAATCAGGCCAAAGGGGTTAGTGGTTGTGTCAGGGAGGGCTTCGGATGTAAAATGTTGCCAAATCATTATGCGGATTGACAAGACCATGCCGGTTCGGTCCAGGCTCCACACGGGATTGGCTGAGGCCTGGGTTAACGGCGGCCGCCATTGGTGCCGTGCCCTCACAGGATACCGATGAAAACTGTACGATCCACGGTGGCGACCCCTGAGAAACGGGGAATAAGCTGAGAGAAGAAGAAGAAGAAAATATAATCAGATCTCGTTTTAATTTGATTTAGTTTGGATGTAGAGTGACTGTTCGAGGCTGGAATAGTTAAGCAGCTTCTAATGTAGCATGTTTTGAATGATAATAAAGCTTATGCTAACAATATCATCAATCCATCCATCCATCCATCCATTATCCGAACCGCTTATCCTGCTCTCAGGGTCGCGGAGATGCTGGGCCTATCCCAGCAGTCATTGGGCGGCAGGCGGGGAGACACCCTGGACAGGCCGCCAGGCCATCACAGGGCCGCCGCTAACAATAACAACAATTATGTCAGACTTGTCAAACTGAACAGTCTTGCTCTGTGCAAATTCAACCATAGGCTTTATATTCTTTCTCATGTCAAACTCACTTTAATAAAGAAGTGTTGACCCATCGACCATTGTCGGGGCATCATGACCTCTGACCCTTGACCTCTTCACTTTTGGCTCCATGTCATGTTGGTGACAGAGAAGTGAATCTCATTTGACTCTCATTTTTTTCGTTTTAAGTCTCACTGGATTGAACAGCTAACGTGTAATAATGCAAACGATTATTACTGTAATTAGTGGATGCTCATGTAAACCGAAGCTATAGATGTGCGATGGCTCATATTTTGTGTGGTGTTTTGCTCTGTGTTGCGCGACGGCGAGATCAGTTGAAACCAGTTTAACCAACACAGAGTCCCGCGTTGCCTCACTCCCCATAATGAACCATCATTTTCATTTTTACTCTTCTCGCTTGTAATTATACGCAGAGGACACTGTATGTTATGTGTCTGTTGTCTGCCCGCCACACACACACACACACACACACACACACACACACACACACACACACACACACGCACACATGTTTTCTTGTCTTTATTGTGTTTAAAGAAGGAGTGACGTGTAAAACTGGACGGCTAGCTGACGTCAGGCGGTGACCAGCTAGGCTGTTAGCGCGGGAGCTAGCTGGCGTGCTAACACACAGACATCATACTGTCCCGTTGGACCCTGGCTCCCAGGCAGAGCTGTAACACAATGACATATTGTGTCCTACAATAGGGCTTCACTGTTATTTATAAATACAGCCCAACCCGCTCTCCCAAGACACCCCCCCCCCTCTCTCTCGCTCTCTTGCTCGCTCTCGCTCTCTTGCTCGCTCTCTCGTTTTCCTGTCATTGTAGTTGTTGCGTAGGAGGAAGCGCTGGTCAGGACATCATGTGTAAACCGCAACATGTCGAGCCCAAATATGTGTGCGATCATGCATGTGTCTGCATGTACACGTTTGTCTTTACATCTGGGCCCAATGTCACGCTTGGGTTTTGTATGTTTGTGTGTGTGTGTGTGTGTGTGTGGGGGGGGGGGGACCATGATTGACAGACCATTCAGTGTACCGCTCACTTTGAACACTCCTGATTCCTGTGCTGCACTGTGTTGTCGGCCCGTGGTTTTGTTTTACATTGCACCGTGGTGTGTTGTTGATGTGTTCTGCTGTGACTTGTTTTGTCCTTTTTTTGTGTGTGTGTGTGTTTTCTGTTTGTTTTCGTATTGTGTTGGGAAATATTGCGTTTAGCTGTGGCGCCGTGTCGTTGTGGTTTTGTTATGTCGCATTGTGTAATAGTGTATTTCCGTGTTGGGTTATTTTGTTGTGTAACTGCATGTCGTAATTGTGTTCGTTTTGTCAAGTCGTGCATGTGTTGTGTTGTGTTGCATTGACAGGTTATATAATGGTTACACTGCAGTCAACCTGTAAAGCGTCTCTGCAGAAATCCGACGGCGTCGTCGTTTAAAAGCCTTTTGTTTTTCAGTCACAAGAACTGTTGAGGCCTCAAATCCAGATGTTCGCCAGCTTCCGCGGTGGTAAAAAGTCTTTCTTTTGGGGAAACAACAACAGCACACCGGTTCCCAGTGGCTTTTCGTCGTCCTCTCAACTGGTGTGAAACGTAAACAGTGTGGAAATCCGTTGCTTGTGGTTTAAGATGCCATGATTTTATTGCTAGCGTGCAGCCTGTATCAGGATTCATGTGGTTTCGTTGGGGTCGATGAGCCGTCCTGTGGTCTTTATTCTCCCGCCGACCTGAAACTAAAACCCGCTTAAATGTCCGTCTGCTCTTCCCTGTGGTCTCTCTCTCTCTCTGCTGCCCAGAGAAGAGTCACATATTCCACAGCAGTGACTCAACATCGAGCTTTACTTTGATACAGCTGAGCAAGGCACTAATAGTGTCAGGGTTGGAGGTTCGACTCCCAGCGCTGTTTTGTTTTGCCTCAGATTGAAATATTAAAAGGAGCTGATGAGGCAACCCGGCGATCAGTTGCATCTCTGTTGGTTTGCCTGATGATGGAGGATGGAGTGGGCCTAAGAGAAAGGAAAGAGGAGGGACGAGAGCGAGGGATGAGGGAGTTTGGCGAGAGAGGAAGGGGTGTGTACGGCTGCACAGGGAGAACGGGGACGGGCGGAGGAAAGAATGAGCACTCTGTTAGGAAAGACTGATACTGATAGGGGACCTTAGCTGATGTAAATGTACGGTGGCCTCCCTCTCCTTTTGTGCTGTTATTTTGCATTGTGTTGTGTTGTCTTATGCTGTGTCACGTTATGTTGTGAGGTTTTGTGTTGCACTGAGTTGTTTTGTGTTGTTTTAGCCTGCTGTGACACCTCACACCTGTGAGGGTTTTGTGTGTGTAGGTTTGTGTGTTTATGTGTATGTCTGGATTATTTAGTTTTTATGTATGACTCTGCATTAACAAGTGTTGTTGTTGTGTGTGTGTGTGTGTGTGATTATGTCTATAAGTCACATGTGTGTGTGTATATATGTTTGCCTTGAGTGATGGCTGTACCCTGTGTTTTGTCCTGAATGCAGATCTCCAGCTGTGATTGTCAGGACAGTAGAGAGGATGAGGAGAGAGGAGGTATGGATGGATATACATTAGAAAGGATGAGGAGGGAGGAGGAAAAGAGCAGGATAAGCAGTTTGGATAATGGATGGATGGAGAGAGGAGGAGTGGATGTACAGTAGAGAGGATGAGGAGGGAGGAGGTAAAGAAGATGAGAGAGGAGGAGCGGATGTACAGTAGGGAGGATGAGGAGAGCGGAGGTAAAGAAGATGAGGAGGAGTGAATGTGCAGTAGAGAGGATGAAGAGAGGGGATAAAGAGGATGAGGAGAGAGGAGTGGATGTACAGTAGGGAGGATGAGGAGAGAGGAGATAAAGAAGATGAGGTATGGATGTACAGTGAGAGGAGGAGCGGATATACAGTAGAGAGGGTGAGGAGAGAGGAGGTAAAGAGGATGAGGAGAGAGGAGTGGATGTACAGTAGAGAGGATGAGGAGGGAGGCGGTATGGATTTACAGTGGGAGGTGGAATGGATATACAGTAGAGAGGATGATGGAGGCAGAGGAGGAGTAGAGCATGAAAGGAGATGCTTGAAGAGGAGAGGAGAGAGAGAAAGGAAGGAAGAGAGAGTGCAATAGTGACAGTGTCCCAAATTGGCACCGGCACCTGATACCCAACCCTGTGAGAATGGGATGAGCTGAGACCGTTGAAGGATTTCTGCAAATTTCTGACTGATTAAGAGGGATTATATACTAATAAAAATGACATGAATCTTCATGCAGTCCCACTTGGGTCGAAAAATGACATGAATCTTCATGCAGTCCCACTTGGGTCGAGTGTCTTCAAGAAAACAACACAAAGCTGGAGTTGAGCATAAACACATTTGTATGTAGCCTTGTGTTTAACTGTTGTCTGATCAGAGGAGTTTGCTTTCTTTCACTGACTATATATAAAATATATAAGCATACCGCCACCTTTAACCGTGTCAGCATGAGAGGAAAGAACACCTTTGGAGGCATACCATTAGAAATCTACATCTTACACAACATTTCCCAATGGGAGTGCTTTATGGATTATGGCAGATTTTCACAATGGGTTTTGGAAACTTGAATATGACCGTGATTCTGATCGCTGCAAAAATGACTTCATCCTATTTGAGACGAGCATCATTTGAACATAGTGTTTCTGTGAAATTCATATCCAGCTATGTTTTTATATCATTTTCAATATCGTCTTTGGAGGTTTTTTCCTGTGACAAGAAGTGAAGCACGCCACCGGGTTAAAGAGCCACAATTTTCCATTCAAGTGGTTTCTGTGAACTAGTGTGGTTCAGTTTGGTTATTAGAGGCTACCCAGCGATACCAGCTTTACTTTTATTACTGCTGCCGTTGCAGTCATCACCAGTGTAAATCCCACTACTGGTACACCTGATGCTGGTAGTATCACTATAACCTCTGCTGCTGTGCCAGAAAGTTGAATCGGTTCGTGTGGACACAACCTTTATTGAGGAAAACGTGTCATCACTCATCTGAGTGACCTCTTCAGTCTCAACTGACTGCAGGTATCCCCACCCTTAGAAACAACACAGTCGCACAACGACCGAAACCAACGATCGGTTTCATGTGCAAATACGGGCGTGACCATTAACTGGAGTTTCAGGGGCCATGTGTACTCTTCACAGAGGATTTGGGAATAGTTGCAATCACAACATTGTAAGATGGCGACAGATGCACTCTCAGCCCCCCCCCCCCCCCCCCACACAGTTCAGAGATGGTGGTTCCCTCTTCACATAGATGGCCTCTTTGACTCCCTGTTCAAACCAGCGTTCCTCCATATCAAGGATGTGCACATCCTCATCCTTGAAAGAGTGGCCACTGGCCTGTAGATGGGCGTAGACAGCGGAGTCCTGGCCTGACGTGTTGGCGCTCCCGTGTTGTGCCATCTTCCTTGCCAGCATCTCTGCTACTGTGATTACTACCATTGTTACTACTTCTATCACTACGGTTGCTGTGTCCTTTATATTATTGGCCGGGTCCTAAGGGTCTTCTCTTGAGAGTGGAAGTGGGACGGGAGGGTCTGTATCCTCTGGGCTGATCCCAGTTCAGTCTTTTATCTGCAGCCTCCACCCGTTTCCTGCTTCCCTGAAGCCATCGACCACGTTGGAACGGCATTCCCTCCTACGTGGTCCTCTCAGGTCAATCCTCTTCTGCAGGCTTCCAATGGCTGCATGCCATTCTGTGGAGTGGCTTCCTCATATGTTCCTTTTTATCCTCATAAAAAATCTCTTTGTTACTGGGGCTGGAACTTTTGTGTTGCAATAAAAAAAAAAAGAGTCAGGATGGTTTGTATTTATCTCTCGGAGAGTGTAGATGTGTCCATCTTAAAGCAACATTGTGTAATTGTTCTATTAATTTACCGTGATCGTTTCTTCACGCACATGGAATGACGCTCGCTACTAGGCGTGATAGAAATGACTGCGGGATTATAGATGTTTTCTTCAACAATGGACTCCACGCATCTTCATGCACTTCTTCCACCACCAAACCACTGCTGGAAAAAACCCCATCTAAAATCCCACCGTAATTCTTATCACGCCTCGTAGCGAGCGCCATTTTCTGTGTGCGGAGGAAGGCTCAGATCTCATTCGCTGGTATTGCGACAGTGATGCCCATGCGTGTCTCGCCAGACCGGGGCCATAGTGGTGGAATGAAGCAGCGGAGGTCTCAGTTATGTACACACTCCAGATCTTAATAGATTGGCGGCACGGTGGCCCAGCAGTTAGCGCCGTTGCCTCGTAGCAAGAAGGTCCTGGGTTCGAACCCCAGGCCGTCCCAGGGTCCTTTTCTTTGTGGAGTTTGCATGTTCTCCCCGTGTCTGCGTGGGTTTCCTCCCACCATCAAAAAAGACATGCATGTGAGGGTTAATACTCCTGCCTGTGCCCCTGAGCAAGGCACAGAAAGGAGAGCTGGAGTTGTTCCTGCTCCTAGCTACTCAGCTAGGATGGGTTAAATGCAGAAAGTACATTTCATTTGTGTGTACGTACAAACTGACTAATAAAGGGTATTCTGTTCTATTAATAAAAAAAAACAAAACTGCACAATGTTGCTTTAAACCAGGGAACAGTGTCTACTTGAATCGGCCTTCCTCTCCTTGACCGCTGCTCTCTTCCTGCCGAGAGGGGAAACGGAGAAAAATGACTTCAAATCATTTCTGCTGCCCAAACAGATGACTGGACATGGACGTTTGGTGACTCATTTCAGTGTGGATGAAAAAAAGAAAGCGAGAAGGAGTAGTAAGCGTTCGCTAACCAACCCTCCATCTTCCAGCCTGTATAGATTTGATTCGATTCCACCTGTCTCAGTCTTGAATCCCGGAGCTCTCTAAGCGAGCTGCCCTGCCCGCCGCTGTGCAAGTCTGTCGTCTGGTGTGTTCTTTAATGCACCGCAGCAGATTAAAGCTCAGCAGACGTATCCCCAGATCATTAGCAGATGTTTAAGGCCGACAGGCGGCCCTCCCTGTCATGGAATTTTGTCAGCTCTGCAGAACGGAAATGAGAGCGAGGATGTGACGGGGAGGCGGGGGGGCCCGGCTGCAGAACTGTGGGGGGAAACAGAACGCTGTCCGGTTCTGTAGAGGCTTTGGTTCGGTAGCTGGTGATGTCACTTCCTGGAGGACCAGCGTCAGGATCCTCTCCGGAGGACAAGAGGGTGAAGTGACTGACGGAAAGTAGGGAACAGCTGTGTGGCGTCTACATATCGGATTTCAGTAGTACACACACACGGATATAGAATGTATGAAAATAACACATACACACACTTTCCTTAAATACAGACACACACTGCGGTATACTTGTAGATGTAGTCACACTTGTGTGTCAACAAACACAGAGGAACACACATACATGTGCTGACATGACACAGATATACACACAAGTATACTACACGTATGCATGAAAAACACACATATGCACACACACAAACCCACTCGCCTGAGCACACTGGGAGCTAAAGGTTAGCGTCCAGCGTGCAGACAAAGAAAGAGCAGGATGTGACTCGCAGCCTCTTTCCAGCTGAAGCTTCCGTCAGTCGACCTTTTCCTCCTACAGAAGCCCTCTGCCTGAACCTCCTCATCTGGGTTCCTAAATTAAGAAAATCTCCTCGGCCATGTTGAGAAATCACTACCGGCTGCCAGCGAAACGCCGCTTGCTGCTAGATTACCAGTCTCTGTTTTTGTTTGTTTTTTTGGATTTATTCACGAGTTCCCAGAAAATTTAGATTTACTCGGACACAGAACAGCTTGACATGTGAGGGGGCAAAAACAAAACATGCACACGAGGGCTGAATGAGGTATTGTTTCAGCATCGTCACCACCCGTGTACTAGTGTGCACTGGTCACATTGCATAGGTTGCAAATGTGAGCCCAGTTGGACCCATCAGTCATGTTACCCTAAAACTTTCTTTTTCTTTTTTCTTTTTTTTTGTGGATTTTTTTTCTTCCTTTTCCTCCCCAATTGTACTTGGCCTATTACCCCGAGCCGTCCCGGTCGCTACTCCACCACCTCTGCTGATCCAGGGAGGGCTGCAGACTACCACATGCCTCCTCCGATACATGTGGAGGCGCTGGCCGCTTCTTTTCACCTGACAGTGAGGCGTTTCACCAGTGGGACGTAGCGCATGGGAGGATCACACTATTCCCCCCAGTCCCCCCCCCTCCTGAACAAGCACCCCGACCGACCAGAGGAGGCGCTAGTGCAGCGACCAGGACACATACCCACATCCAGCTTGCCACCCGCAGGCATGGCCAACTGTGTCTGTAGTGATGCCCGATCAAGCCGGAGGTGACGCGGGGATTCGAACCGGCGATCCCCATGTTGGTAGGCAACGGAATAGACCGCTATGCTACCTGCACGCCCTTCGTGGCTAATCTCACAGAAAAAAATAGCCTAGCCCATCTGATAAATAAAATAAGTTAATGTGATGTAATGACTTATTGGTTGCTCTGGTGCAGAATGAACAACCAGTTTTAATCATTTTCATTAAGAGCAGCGATGTGAAGGCTCCTGTAATTTCCGAAGGAGTTGAATCAGTTGCAACTGGACTTGGTATGAATCCGTGAAGACGTTGCGCCTCTCATCCAAGAGGCTTCCTCAGTTCGTGCCTTTCTGACTAGACCAAGCTAGTCTGACTGGCTGGTGATGAGACTTGGTCTAGACTAGCTTGGTCTAGTCAGAAAGGCACGAACTGAGGAAGCCTCTTGGATGAGAGGCGAAACGTCTCACGGATATATACCAAGTCCAGTTGCACTTGATTCAACAACTTTGGATAACCATGACCTGGATGAATGAGAACATTCACAGACCTCCTGTAATCTGCTATCTGTCACCCATTCACGGACGAGCCCCTTATTCTTCTTATGAGGTGGCACAAAATGAATGGTAGATGTTGTGTTGATCTCAGACCAGCCTGGGTTGATGGCTGAGTGTTAACTGGATACAACGCTGTCATGTTGAGTCAACCATAGTATTGAACAACGGCCTTAGTTCCACCTCTTAGATCAACCGAATCGTTCCTAGAGTGGTCAATTCTTTCTAAATGGAGCAATTGTGCTTAAACGCGCCATGTATCTATGTCAACCCAATTTGAGCTTTTGTCTGCTAATTTTCATCAGCACTTTATTTCTTCTCCGGTTTGCTGTAAGACACCGTGCCAGCCCGACCAGAGGGGGCGCTGTGGTGCACATCAACACCCGGGAGGTCAGAGAACAGTATGCAGAGATGGAGGGAAATCTCTGTCTTTCCTTTTGTTTTTCCTCCACAGGGAGGTCAGAGGTCAGCTGCAGAGCAGCGGCGCCCGACCTTGAAGAGATTCCTTTGTCGCGTTTCCAACGAATTGTCAAGCGAGAAATATTGTGCCAAAAAAACAAAATGGGAATTTTTTGGTGCGTTTTTCCACAGATCTGATCACATTTGCGTAAGTGAATAAAACCCTGAATGTAGTTTTACACGTTCTGCATCACATGTCCGCCCACCAGAAAGATGGACCAGTTACGACGAAGGAACAGCCGGTCATGTGATTAGATTGTATTCATGCTTTATTTTTATTCAAAAAGTAAAAACCATCTCAAGCCAGCATGGCTACTGCCTTGCTCACGGGCATGTCAGCAGGGCAGATGCTCGCAGATATGAAGGCGTGGAACCGTGTCGTCCCACTGAAGGGCGGTTTCTACTCTGTCAGCTCTTCCCATTCTGCATGACCTTTAACCCCCAGTAGGGACTGGAGAGACGTTTCCTGCCCTAACTGTATCCCCTGACGTTCAAGAGACAATGAAACAAGACGGTACAGATCACTCCCGCACTCTGACGCCCCCTTTCACCTCTTCTAGTCCCCGCGTCACAGGCCGCTATGCTCCAAGTCTCACTGATTAAACAAGAGTGTAGGCTGAATATCTAATGCGGAAAAGGTAGAGAATTGTGTCCCATCATAAGAAAAGGTAGAGAATTGTGTCCTGTCTTAAGAAAAGGTAGAGAATCGTGTCCTGTCTTAAGAAAAGGTAGAGAATCGTGTCCTGTCATAAGAAAAGGTAGAGAATTGTGTCCTGTCTTAAGAAAAGGTAGAGAATTGTGTCCCATCATAAGAAAAGAGAGACAGACTCGGTGCCGGGGACCTTCAGAGGTTGCGTGTCTCACTTTCTGCTTTATTTAGAGTGTGTTAAATGGGAAACATGCATGTGACACTGTAAGACACACCCTCCGCACACCCTCTGCACACACACACACACACACACACACACACACACACACACACACACACACACACACACACACACACATACAAACGTGCAAAAAATATATGCACACATACTCGGACAAACACACACTCGCACAAATAGTGCCGATGACACGCCACACTCTGCTTAGGGGTTTCCTTCTATAGCCTCTCTCTCTGTCTCTCTCTCTTTCCCTCCACTCTCCCCCTCACGCGCCCTGTCTCTCTCTCTCCCTTGCCCTCTCTTTCTCCCTTGCCCCCTCTCTCTCTCTCCCTTGCCCTCTCTTTCTCCCTTGCCCACTCTCTCTCTCGCTCTCATACTGTACACATGAGATCAAATAGACCGGTTAGGGTGAGGTATCCGTGAGACTTGACGCATTCCAATCTTTTTCAGGAAGTGCACATCTACGCTTGCTACACACACACACACACACACACACACACACACACACACACACACACAGCCACATGCATACACATTTTCTTTGAAAGCCCCCTGTCCTTCCCACAAGGCAGTATGGCAGTATACTGCACCTCAGCTGGGCTCTCTGTATCTTGTGTGTGTGTGTGTGTGTGTGTGCGCGCACATGCACGTGTATGTTCATCTATATGTTTGTGTCTTCTTTTTAAATCGATAGTCTTAGATTCACGCACAAACATATGCGGCTGCATTTGTGCACATATACATAAACACACACACACACACACACATTACTCAAAACACACAAATTATTTAAAAATGGCCCCTCTCTAATCAGTGTTGTACTTTTGTTTTTCTTCGTGATCGTGTTTGTCAGGAGCGACACAGACAACACATGGCTCTTTGTCCAAGAGATTCGAGCGCACGGGATGCCTTCTCAGCCACATGACTGTATGCCATCCTGTGGTCATCCTCGCCTCATCACACCCCGCCCCTTCGCATCAAAGGTCCGACGGACGTGCTCCTCATAACGTGGACTCTCGTGATTTGCAGGCGGTGTTGTGGTGAGGCCAAGCGTCCCTCCTGTCGGTCCGGGGTCCTCCTCTCTGTGGAGGCCAGGCCTTTGTGGACGCTGGTGCTCCGACTGACATTGGGCTTTGTGCACAATCTGTGGTTTTAGTTGGCTGCGAGCGGGGTTGTGACCCGGAGTGGAAAGGGTCACGGTGATGGCCTCCCAGAGCAGTGAAAACCGCTCCCTGTTCTGCTGCCTGGGATAAGGTTAACCTCAAGTGCTAATATAGTTATTACCCCCCATATACCCTCTTCCTTAACCCTGATGACTCCAGCTGGAGTTTAGTTTAAATGTATTTGTGTATATTGTCAAAGTTTATGTTCTACCTATTACGGTCCCATAATCCATGTTCAGCATGTTACGTTGATTAGCACTGATTCACACTGTCAGTAGAAGCATCACAATCTCACACACTTGCACGCACACTTCCAGCCATTCTGTTTTTCTGCACCAAATGGTGAAGTCGTTAACCCTGTGGTGACCGACGCTGTGGGTGACGGTCCAAAGAGAGGATGGGGGGGAGTAATGTGAGGATGATGGATGAGGTGTAGCCAATGGGATTTACATGGAGATGTACCCAGACACAGAGGGACAGACACACACACACACACACACATGCAGAGTTAGACACAGCCATACACACATGGCAATTCAGAGATAAAAGATAGCACTGCTTCCATTTTGAGCCTATGCGTGTGTTTGTTGCCATTTCTCCGCTCCTCTGTTGCCATGGCGACAGTTGTGGAACCACACAAACAGAGAAGATCAGAGAAGATCTCTGTCTCCATCATCAGTTGAAACATCTTTGGATATGCTTCTCTCTCTCTCTCTCTCTCTCTCTCTCTCTCTCTCTCTCTCTCTCTCTCTCTCTCTCTCTCTCTCTCTCTCTCTCTCTCTCTCTCTCTCTCTCTCTCTCTCTCTCTCTCCAATTGCAATGTTTTTACAATATGTGTGTTGTTGTTTTTTTTCTCTAGCGAGCTCCAACCACCTCTGCTGGGATCTGATTGGGGATTATTCAGTTTATGCATGGTAATTGCTTACCCAGTATCAAATTACCCAGTATCAGAATCTAGCCCCGCCATGCTCCCCTTCTCTGTTGTCTTAATTCTGAATTTTCATTCTATCTCTTCCAGATGGAGGATAGCAACCTGCCCCACCCTTAGCTCAGTTATGGCCTTTGTTTTACTTGCATGTGGAGGAGACTCAGACCAATCCAGAGCCCATGTTGGTCATTATGGCATCGCTGGATGGAAGCACGCCGGTTGAGACCTTCCTGGCAGTGATCCACCTAGAGAAGTAATAATAATAATAACAACAATACAATTTATTTATGTATCACTTTTTTATGCATGAAATGAAGCTCAGTGTTTCACATTAGAAAGAAACAGACAAATGACATCAATTCCTAGCAGAATAGAATAGAAAGACAAAACAGGCAATTTAAATGCTTTAGAACCAGTCAACAGCAGGGAATGAAAAATTAAATGGAATAGAACTTTATTTGTCATTGTACAAATACAACGCAATTTGAAAGTGCAGTTCTTATCAGTACAAAGATCAGTATGAAAATAATTAAAAACATAAAACACACACATTCATTTCTACATTCTACTGGACACCAACATATCGCACAAAAAGTCAGGAATCAAGACTTGGCAGCATTTAGTGCGGTTATGGCTTGGGATAGAGGCTGTTCTTTAGTCCGTTTGTCCGAACTCTTATTGTCCTGTAACGTCTGCCCGAGGGCAGCAGTTAAAACAGATGGTGTCCTGGGTGGGATGGGTCCTTGAGGATGCCATGGGCTTTTTTGAGGCAGCGGGAACCGTATAGGTCTTACAGGGAGGGGAGTGGGCATGTGATAATCTTCTGGACGGTGGTGATGACCCTCTGGAGCGCTTTCCTCTCTGCTACTGTGCAGCTGGCAAACCAGACACGGATGCAAAACAATTTAAGAGTATAAAAGATGGTAAAAGTTGCATATTACAGCAGAAAGACGGGTGTAAAATATAAAAAATGAATGCAATAAAATCGAATAGAAGGGTGATGCAAATTATAGGATCGATAATAAGTAAATAAATGAAGATAGTTTTCATTAAAAGCCAGGTCAAAAGAAAGCTTTAAACTTTCATTTGAAGACGTCTACTGAACCTGTCTCGGTATCTGGCTGAGCAGCAGATTCATACAACATGCTTTCAGCTCCATGTGGCAGATATGTCATTATTTACTAGTAACTTTTTACTGACCATCGCATCACTTAGGTTTTAAAGTAGGAAAGATGGTACTTTAAGTATATAATTGCATGTATGTTCCCAAAGGGAATTTACCCTGGCATGCCCCATAAAAGCATGATGGATATTGTAATTGCAGACGTCATTCTAAAGAGTCAACACATTCTCCACATTCATAACATCAAAAATTGCAGTCAAACAGCACAGGGCAACATAATAGTAGTATAGTAAATAGTTTTCATAAACTGCATAAAATTTGTGCCATTATAATAATGCATTTATTTATTATAATCAAGAACATCCCCATGGCAGTTTACAGAAGGTCAGCATCATCCGCATGGTAACATGCCAAACTATTTACATTTATGTAGGCAGCATACAGAAGGAAAATAATGGTGTGTTACTTTACATTAAAGTCCATTGTTTCTCCATCTTCAATGTAGGTACGTGGATACCTTCAGCCGTGCCGGTCTCCTATTGGCTAGAGACTTCACCCACCTGGATCATGACGCCTTGGTCAGCCTTGGTATAACTGCTACAGGTCACAGGAAAAGAATATTGCGATTGGTCAGCCACATTCAAAGGACCAATGAAAAAACGGCAAAAGACAGTCAAAGAGCCAATAAAAATCCAAGAGCTGACCGCTTATTGGATCGTTGTCAGTCTGTGTCAGATAGTCACTCATCAAATCCAAGAGAAACTAAAAACTTGTCCAATCAGACGGTAACTCCCATTAACTTTCAGCCGTTCCGAAATCGATCTGCTCCGAATCTTGCCGCCATGCTGACAAATTCAACACTGACTGAAGGCAAGAGCAACAGTGTGGTAAAAGCGGTCGTGAAGCCAGTTCCCAAACCCAGAACTGTCTTCAACAGACGCAGGACGGCCCCGGTCCATTTCACGCCGGACCCCCTGCCTCAGCCTCCCAGGAGGCTCTCCCAGGATTCCCTCTGTTTTACTATTTTAGAGAGCCTGAACTCAAGGGAGGCTCCTGCAGCTAATGATTTGGCCTCCTCCCCTACCGATGGGGTGACCTCCACCCTCCACCACAGACAGTTCCAAAGCCGGGTAGAGAGACAGCTGAGTCATAATTCCACAGTGTCAGACTCGGGTGGTGGGTTTCCCCCTGTACCCCCAAGACTGAACCATGGGTCCCCCCCAGCCATCTTCCAGAGGTCCCCACCTTCTTCCTCACCTGGAGGGATGGATCAGAGCCATGCTTCTTCTCCTTCATCATCCCCCTCTTCTCCCTTCTCTAGCTTGGACAACACCAGGTTCTCTGGATCCTCCCCTTCCTGTTCACCCAGGAGTCACAGCATGGAGATGGTCTCCAATGAAATCTACTGTGGCACTTTACCTGGCTCTTCTGCCTCTAGTGGAGGGAGGACTCACTGCAACTTGCAGACAGTCCCCCTGCCCCCACCAAGACAAGTACTGGACAGGACCCCCGAGAGAAACAGGTATCCGGTTTCTAAGACAAACCTCTCTCTATAGAAAAGACGTCTCCCCAAATCCCTTTACTCTTACGGCTGGGTTCCTTCTTCCCAACAGGTTATAGAAAATCTGAAAGATTTAAATATCTACCCGCCTACTTAATATGAAAACCTTAAAATATTGCTATACTCAAGAAATTCTGCATGCTGTGCTGCTGTTATCACTGTGTTTTGGATTTTCATTTCCATCGTCATCGTCCTTCGACCGCAGTCGAGCATTTTCATTACCATCTTTTATGAATTAATGAATATTCTATTGATTTGTTCACTAAGGGTGGCATTTCCAAAACCTTTGCACTTTCAGTCTTAAAAGGGTTATTTGATTTAAATTAAAGCCCCCTGGGTGTTATAAGCAGCACTGTAACTTAATATAGCAAATCAAATATGGACGTATAGATAAAATTGAAATTGAGATTTGACTAGAAATGTAAAGCGCTTTGAGTGGCTGTTGCAGCTAGAAAAGCGCTATATAAAATGCAACTTGATTAATTGATTGATTGATGTGTATGTGTGCATCCAATTTCCTTTTTTTCTAATAGTGTACTTTCTCTAACAAGTTATAAAAATGAGACGTTCATTAGCTATCTATTGTCTGTTTATTCATGTCTACAGTATGGATGGGTTGTATCTATAATAGTAATAATAATTTTATTTACTTCTAGTCTTCATGACGCCATGATCATAATATAACATGAATAATTATTGTTTATTGTGTCCTCAGTGGCAGCACTTTAAGTGACCCCTCTTCAGGTTCAACCAGAGGTGAGTCCAACCTACAACACATGAACCTCCATAAACAAAAGCAAAACACATTCTACGTTACTGTATTGCCTCGGTGTATTACCTCCTGTGGATGATGAATGGTCTTACTGAACGAGATACTGAAATAGTTCAGTTCTATTACTCAGACCCCAAGAGGAATTAAACTGTATTTTATTGTTAACTTACTATTTCAGTGCTTTAATGTATTTAAACTCGTGTGAAAGTATTGCAAACTCAAATTACATTGGTTTAAGAAACAGAAATTTCTAACCGTGGCGCTCTAGTTCAATGGGTAGAGCGTGGCACTTTGTCGGAGGTTGTATATCTACTGGTGCCACCCATGCAACCCATACAGACACTGTAAGTTGTTTGGCAGAAAAGATTCCTGCCAAAAAGCAGCAGTTTATGACAAAATACGATTCTAACCCAACAGTGTCTACTGATGATCCTGAGGAGGAAATCAGCCCTTACTGTGAAACCGTCTTCCAGACCAGATGGCAGCCTCAGCCATGTCAGGTGAGCGTCTACACGCTTTGCCCTGATAACGTCAAGGCTTATATTGCACACATTTAATTCATGTCAAAACTATAATGGGGGCGTCCAGGTAGCGTAGCAGTCTATTCCATTGCCTACCAACACAGGAATTGCCGGTTCGAATTCCTGTGTTGCGGTGTTAGTGTTTGTTACATATTCAGTAATTTCGAGTCTATTCTCGGGCTGAGGACTGAACCCAACAATCGGAGCGGAAATCCCAATCGTGGACTTTCTCTGGACTGAAGGTTGGCAGAGATTTTCCTGTAGCGTGATCCAGTCTGAACCACCTCGCTTGATTTACTGACTGATCTGGGCTACCTTGATCTTATCAAACAACATTTGATATTTTCAACCCGACATCTGCTCGATGGTGTATTATCAGTCCCCAGCCAGCCCTGTTATTCGTGGGGCTCAGTAGCCAATGAGAGCCGAATTTACAGCGAGGTGATGCAGAGGTGAAGAGGAGCATTTGAAAAATATCGAATAAAATGTGCGCAGACAAGCGTTTATTCTCAATAGTTTCTTTTTATTTGTTCTGTTTCCGTCTTCAGCACATCTCGATTGTCCCCCTCCCCTTTTTTTTCTCCCCAATTCCACTTAGCCAAATTTCCCCACTCTTCCGAGCGGTCCCGGTCGCTGCTCCACCCCCGCTGCTGATCCGGGGAGGGCTGCAGACTACCACATGCCTCCTCCGATACATGTGGAGTCGCCAGCCACTTCTTTTCACCTGACAGTGAGGAGTTTCGCCAGGGGAAATAGCGCATAGGAGGATCACACTATTCCTCCTCCCCCCAAACAGGCGTCCCGACGGACCAGAGGAGGCACTAGTGCAGCAACCAGGACACATACCCACATCCGGCTTCCCACCAACAGACACGGCCAATTGTGTCTGTAGGGCCGCCCGACCAGGCAGCATGGTGGTTTAGTGGTTAGCACGGTCGCCTCACAGCAAGAAGGTCCTGGGTTCGAGCCCCGGGGTAGTCCAACCTTGGTGGGTCATCCTAGGTCGTCCTCTGTGTGGAGTTTGCATGTTCTCCCCGTGTCTGCGTGGGTTTCCTCCGGGGGCTCCGGTTTCCTCCCACAGTCCAAAGACATGTAGGTCAGGTGAATTGGCGGTACTAAATTGTCCCTAGGAATGAATGGTTGTGTGTGTGTGGGGGGGGGGAGGCTGTGATGGCCTGGCGGCCTGTCCAGGGTGTCTCCCTGCCTGCTGCCCAATGATTGCTGGAATAGGCTCCAGCATCCCCGTGACCCTGAGAGCAGGATAAGCAGTTAAGACAATGGATGGATGGGTGGATGGATGGATGGGCCGCCCAACCAAGCCGGAGGTAACACGGGGATTCGAACCAACGATCTCCGTGTTGGTAGGCAACGGAATAGACCACCACGCCACTTGGACGCCTCAATTGTTATATTAACAGGTGTCACGCTGAACCACATAATCTCGGTTAATACATAGTGTAATGCAATAGTATAACTTAATGTAATATATAATGTATCATATCATAATATATAGTATGTAATAGCATGAAATAACAGTGTGTGGTACCCTGTCTTCGCTAAATCGTCTTGAGTGAACGCCTTTGTGACAGGTTGACTGACAAAAAATATGTACCATCCATCATAATGTGTCTGATGCGTATTATTTGAAATGTTGAATGTTTCCAAAAGTCGTCGAATGTGTGCCGGGCATTCATCCCCCATCCAGAGATTTCTTTGCAAAATGTCAAAGCATTTTCAGCATGAGTGGGTCACGTGGAAGGACTGGTCCTAATCTGAGCAGAGACCTGCATCTCCAAACTCATTCTCTGGGGGTCAAAAGGCTATATATTATGGTTTATAGCATGTTCTGCATTTTATCTGAGAAGCTCTTGCAGCTCTGTCGTCAGATCTCAGTGATAGCAGCCGACGTCTAAAGTGCTGCGTTTCCATTTTGACAGGAATAAAAAAAAAAAGATCAGCGCTGAATGAACAGTGTCAACACAATGGTTGTTCCTTCATACAAACAGCAACGTGTTTGTGTTATTTGAGCATTATTAATTGATAAGCAGACAAGAGTATTTCCTCCCAAGAACCAGCATTCATCTGTTTTTCCCCTCTATTTCAGAATGACAGGGGTAAGGATGAAGGACGCGTGAAGCAGAGGGAAGAGGAGAAGCATGCAGATGGTCATGGGTAAGATTCCAGTCATTCATTAAGATGCACATAAGTGATATGTCAACATTTTTAATAGACCAGATATGATGTGATGTCAGCAGATGTGCTGATATTGTTAGCACCAGTGGCTGGAAATCCAGTGCATGTGTGTGTGTGTGTGTGTGTGTGTGTGTGTGTGCAGAAACATTGTGCTGTGCTTGGATAGCAGCTGAATACCTTAGGAAGAGATGCTTTCACAGCTGAGCTCAAGCGCCAACTCATATCTTCTAAGCTGAACCATTTTTTAAAATCTTTTTTTTTTTGCAGAAACCTCTAAAGTTCCTTCATGATGCCTTTATGCGTTCCTTCAGGTTACATAAGCTGTCTTGGGCCAAGCGGTTGTCCCAAGCTCTTCACAGCAGCGACTCTCAAGGATACAGCACTGTGGGCGAGCCCGCCCCACCACCACGCTACCTCTCCCTGCCCCCCCACCTCTACCCCTCCGACGTGGACGAGGATCTGACCATATCCCCCTACGCCAGCTACACTTCCCTGTCCGAGCGTGCGCCGCCCATCATCTTTGGCTGGCTGGACAAGCTGTCTCCTCAGGGGTAGGAGTTTTTTTTTTTTACTTAATTCAGAACATTTTAGAAAATAATGTCTATGGTACGGAGGTCAACTGATCACCAAGCTCCATTTTTATATATATATAAAAAAACAAAACACTGCCTGCTTCACGTTCATACAGATTCATACTTTCACACCTGGAAATCACTCAGTACAGCCACTTCCTTATACCTGTTGTCACTAAGCAGCACCATCAGAGTGACTGGGTTTTAAATTGATAGTAAACATTTTACATTTCTTGAGCTGTAAACATGTTGGTATGGGTGCAGGATGGTGGAACTGATTGCCCTCATGATTAACTCGACAATACAAATGAGACGCATCACACGTTGGCTTTTAGGGAGAAAATCTGTTTTTTCTTATATCCAGGGGAAAACACACATTCAGGCTGAAACCTGTGGCTTTTCTCCATTAATAGGTCATTATTTGATCCATTTCAGACATGATAATGCTGTTGCAGTTGTGTTGGACAGACCGTATTCCAGTAGAACAGTGTTGTGATATAGTTGGATGTAGGAGACAGAGAGAAATAGACCTGTTGACATTAATTTTCATGGACTACGAATGAGTTGTAGCAGCCATTGTGGCTGGTGTGCCGTCAGCTCGGCAGTAAACAGTTCTTGGCTCCCTGTATGAGCCCCCATCTGCCAGTGGATTAAAACTTCCTGACAGACAGGAGGCAGCTGGTGAGACTTGAGAAAATCATATCCAGCACCCGGATAATCAGCACTGGCGCCCCCCAGGGATGTGTGCTCTCCCCACTACTCTTCTCTCTCTAAACAAATGACTACACCTCAGGTGACCTCTCTGTTAAACTCCTGAAGTTTGTGGATGACACAACTATCATTGGCCTCATCCGGGATGATGACGAGTCTGCATACAGACGGGAGGTTGATCAGCTGGCCCTCTGGTGCGGCCATAACAACCTGGAGCTGAACATGCTCTCAAAACAGTGGAGATGACAGTGGACTTCAGGAGGAGACCCCTAACGCAGCCCCCCCTCACCATACTCTACGGTGAAAACCTACAGATTTCTGGGTTCCACTATCTCCCAGGACCTAAGGTGGGCATCCAACATAGACACAATCATCAAAAAGGCCCAGCAGAGGATGTACTTTCTCCACCAGCTCAAGAAGTTCAGCCTGCCTCAGGAACTGCTGATTTAGTTCTACACTACAATAATCCAGTCTGTCCTCTGCATTTCCATCACTGTCTGGTTTAGATCGGTCACCAAACAGGACAGGGACAGACTACAACGGACAGTTAGGTCTACAGAGAAAATCACTGATGCCAACATGCCCTCCATTCAGGACTCATACACCTCTAGAATCAGGAAACAGGCAGTTAACATCACTGCAGACCCATCACACCCTGGTCACAACCTGTTCCAACTCCTCCCCTCTGGTAGGCGCTACAGAGCACTGTACCCCAAAAAAACCAGACACAAGAACAGTTTCTTTCTGCAAGCTGTCACTCTGATGAACACTTAACATTGTTATAATAAATCTAAGCACACTGTATATACTGTATATTGTACTTATACATACATATTCTGCCATGTCCACCTACCTCATGTATAGAAGTAACTTGCTAACATATTTATTCCAGGATCTTTGCCGACAGAGGCTAAAAAACAAGTGCTTAGGTACATTTTATAAGCAGTTCATTGAAGGCCTTTACACGGTGGTTGGTTTCATTCCTCAGGTGGGTTCACTATCAGTATCCAAAGGACGTCAACTCTGACTTCTGATATGTAGTTATTTAAATCTCATCGTGGAAAAAAATGATCAAATTTCAAATTCATTTATAAATTGGTTAACACCAGCATCCTGGCATGCTGTCTTGCGTCATGTGCCGTGTATTGTTGTGTGTGTGTGTGTGTGTGTGTGTGTGTGTGTGTGTGTGTGTGTGTGTGTGTGTGTGTGTGTGTGTGTGTGTGTTTGTCTGTCTTTACCTTTCATTTTGTTGAAAGCATGCTAAAGAAAAATGGGACTTTCCATTCTTATTGGTACAGGCGTCAGAGGCTGGCCCTGGGTTTGAAGCTGCGTCTCCTTCTCTGCTCTCCTCCCTGCCTCTCCTCGACTCTGAGGAGCTGTCTCTGCCTCCTAACTCTCCTGTCCTCCTCTTCCTCCTCCATGGGGTGTGTGTTTGTCTTCTTTTTCTGCTTTGTTGGATCTTCCTGCTGGTCTTCCTTTGCCACTGCGGAATTGTTACCTCCGGTTCCTCTGTATGTGTTGCTGATGGTTTTTATAGGAGGGGTACTACAGGGTATTTTTAACGATGATGATGCATCGTAATGACAAGGTACAGTCAAGTATGTTCATAAGCAACCAAGTACCAGTAATCCCAGTTCAAGATACCGTCAGGGGGCATCCAAGTGGCGTGGTGGTCTATTCCATTGTCTACCAACATGGAGATGTCCGGTTCGAATCCCTGCGTTACCTCCGGCTTGGTCAGGCGTCCCTACAGACACAATTGGCCGTGTCTGTGGGTGGGAAGTTGGATGTGGGTATGTGTCCTGGTTCACTGCATTAGCGCCTCCTCTGGTCAGTCAGGGCGCCTGTTCAGGGGTGGAGGGGGAACTGGGGGGAATAGCGTGATCCTCCCACATGCTACGTCCCCCTGGTGAACTCCTCACTGTCAGGTGAAAGAAGCAGCTGGCGACTCCACATGTATCAGAGGAGGCATGTGGTAGTCTGCAGCCCTCCCGGATCGGCAGAGGGGGTGGAGCAGTGACCGGGACGGCTTGGAAGAGTGGGCTAATTGGCTGGATACAACTGGGGAGAAAAGGGGGGGGGTCCCCCACCCCTCCAAAAAAAAAGATTAACACCTATGTTTTGTGTATACTTGAGAATATAATAAAAGGGAAAGTAACTGAAATAACATTGGGGTTTTTTATGCTACCACCATTGGATAGCTAACCAATAAGCTACAGTATTATGTCCGCATTTGACAAGCTTGTTGGAACTTTTTGTTTATGATTTATGATGGAATTCCTATTGTAATCTGATTTGTGCTGATAGTGGGTTTTTTTTTTAATTCGATTCATGATAAAATTTGTATTGCACTCAGATTCACGACAGTGTGTTATTGTATTCTGATTTATGATGGTGTGCGTTGACTTTATTTCAGCAACTACGTTTTCCAGAAGCGCTATGTGAAGTTCGACGGAAAAAACCTGATGTACTTCGGCAGTGAAAAGGTAAGGCCAAAAAAAAAAACATGGAAAACCAGAATCAAGTCAAGTTTATGTAGATGACGACACACCTTTGCCACATCTGTCATACAGGTGAACATCTCCCATCGGAAATATTTGTTAAACTGTTAAATTTGTTAATTATTTTAACAGTTTTCCTGGTATTAATGTAATGCGCTTGGCTCAGATTCTCTCTTTTATACTTTGCATTGAACAACAGTGGGATGACTTGAAAGATGTGCCATAAGAAGAGATTATTTTGAAAATGTGGAATCCAACATTTATTTATGCAAACTTAAAAAATAAAATATTTTAGGGTTCTTATAAATAGGCTCTTTTGCTGACTTGATCTTCATTAATGTAGAGGTAGTGAATAGTGAACGTAATGCTGTCATCCCTCTAAAAAGGATGTAAAAGCACACTTGGTGATGTCTCTCGTACAGGATGCCTACCCAAAAGGAGTGATCCCGTTGGCTGCTATACAGATGGCCAGACCAGCCAAAGATAATAAATTTGAGATAGTGACAAATCACAGGATCTTTGTTTTCCGGGCTGATAACGAAGGTAAAACAAACACGCGCACACACGCACACACACTGCAAGTAGAACACACACACACTTCAACCAGCCATAGACAATGATTTTACTTGCAACCAAAATGCATGAGCAGCAACAGGCATGTGTCTCGCCCCCGGCTAGCCAGACAAAGGGTGACCCAATAACCTGGTTCACATTGGCATGGCGCTGGCACAAGTGTCATAACCAGACACTGGATAGCCCTGGGAAAGTTGTAATTGGGTCACTATCATTCCATTGTGTTTGATGGTCCAGCTATTGGAAGGCAGTTTTACTCTCATTAGACAGGATGTGGTCCCAAGAACTGACTCTACAGTGTTGTCAATACACGGTTTCTGCTGTACACTGCTAGTACATCAGGACCCCACTGATGGGTGAACAGTCATTTCCTGGAATGTTGGAAACTCAGTGAGCTGATGCAGGTCTTAAAGAAAAAGCAATCGTGTGGTAAAAATACGGTTCGGATGATAAATATGATGTAAACTGACGATTCATGCGAATGACTGAAAATAAGATATCCATCTCTAAAAGTCAGTTTTTCCGCAGAATTGCCTCACCAGCACGGTAGCGTGGTCGCCTCACAACAAGAAGGTCCTGGGTTCGAGCCCCGGGGTAGTCCAACCTTGGGGGTTGTCCCAGGTCATCCTCTGTGTGGAGTTTGCATGTTCTCCCCCGTGCCTGCGTGGGTTTCCTGCGGGTGCTCTGGTTTCCTCTCACAGTCCAAAGACATGTAGGTCAGGTGAATCGGCTAGGTTAGGACATCTTCATTGGGAAATAAATAAACGTTATTATGATCACGATGTAGATCTGTATGAAAGCCTTCAGAACCCTGACCTGATATATAGTCCATTTAAGAAATGATCTATTGTGGGTAAATAGTTTGGCATTATTGCAATAGCATGGAGGCAGCAAATGCATGTCGCACCAGATAGAAACAAATAATCTGATGAGGAAAATTAACAGAGTGAATTAGGAGCATCAGGAGCCGATTGTTTGCCTTCTTTTATTTTGTGCTCAAAATGCACATCAACAATTGAAACTCATTCTTAAAATTCATTATGTGGGAGAATGTAAATGTCTGAATACTAGATTCTCAACCGGAACCCGGTCAGGCTCGACCCAATCGGTCAGTTCAGGCTCAGATTATTTAATTATTCTAGTGAGTTTGAGAGGGTCAGGGTCTGTGCTCTGGTGGATAAATGAACTTGAACCTGAAGTTGAGCTTGAATGTGCAAGGGGGCGGGGCCGTTCCACAGCTGTGCATCTGATGTGTGTCAGAAATTACAATGAGGTCAAAAAAAACTAAACCCAGAGGAGGCTCTGGTGACTAGGCAGTCCTTCAGTGCAGCCTGGGACACGTGCGTTTACACTTCAAATGTGATGTGGACAAATGTGTCCCAGGCCACATCTAAATGTGGTCTGAGCAAATATCAGTGCTGAATATGGAACCGGTGTTAGGAAGGGTATCCGCATGAGGGGCCAAATTTCTGAACTTCTAAAATTAGAAACGAGGAAGAGAGCCAGCAATGACATAAAGCACATAAAGCGACCTGGAACATGAGCTGTATGGAGAATATATCGGTGTGTGACAGAGTGCCGGATTAGGCGGCGCATAAAGAACATGATTGATGGGGAGTTGGAGCATTCTCTGTTGATTATGTCTATGACTGCTAGGTTGTCTGAGTGTATAAGGATGGACTTGCTGGGCCATTCATGGCCCCACAGATTAGGTGCCGCAATTATTGGGTAGATTTTGAAGAGGGTGGAGGAAGCGACCTGGCATTCATGTGGGAGCTCCAGGAGCCATTCTGCTGCGAACCATCTTCCGTTGTAGAAACCCCAAAAACCGCCAGAAGGAGCAGCACCAGTGTACAGATGGAGGTCATGTGTGTGAGTCAGTTGGTCATTGTCAAAGAAAGTGATTCCATTTCAACTGACAAGAAGGTTGAGCCACAGGTGGAGTTGTGCACAGCTTTAACTGACCAGGGAGATAGAAGTCAAGAGTGATGGGGTGGAGGAAGCATTCGATTTTAAGTGAGAGATAAAGGCTTACCCTTGGGGAATGATGTGTAGGGCAAAGTTGAAGTGGCCTAGGAAGGAGAGAAGTTGGTGTTTGGTGCAGCTTGGGGCGAGGAGGAAATTGGAGATCAGAGGGCTGATTCGGTTGAGCTTTTCGACTGGGAGTGAAGCCTGAAACAGATTCATGTTGAGAGTGATTCTAAGGGACTCGAGGGATGTTGAGGGGTCCTCTGTTTTCGCTGCAGACAGTGGAACCTCAAGGTTGGAGAAAACTGAAGTCAGAGTGACCAGACTGGAAGCGGGTGGCGATGAGGGAGGGGAAATGATGAGGATTTGTCCAAGAGGTAGACGAGTAATGGAATCTTATTGTTGTTAAACAGGATCCAGCAGAGGGCTTCTGATAGGGTATCAAAGAGTTTAGGGCTGCTTTTGTTATTGAAAGCTTGCCCAACAGAAAAGTAATATCAACCTCACCAGCAGATGCCAAAGAACAACAAGAAGTCAGGGTAGATGGAGAGAACTTTGAAAACGCTGAGTGCCATGACCCCTTTCCAGCGAATCTGATGAGGGCGATGGCATGGCTAATGGTGGGGTAGTGAAGGGAGAAGTCTTCGCTCGGCATTAAGCTATTAATGTTGGGAATGGTACTGCCTTGGGGTGCTGAAAGATCGACAATAATGCGTTTCTTTCCGGAGTATTTCCTGGTTGCAATAGCTAGGGGGCTGATGCAGAAGTTAGGAAATGGAGGATGGGCAAATGGGCCGATCATGAAGCCTTCTTTGACTTCCTTAGTGAGCAGGCAGTCGACTGACTCTGGCTTTTTTATGGATGAATGAAGATTTTAGCATTCAAAGGAGATGGATGGTTGTGGGGAAATTCCAGGGTGGAACCTTCTTTAAATCCCTTAATAAGGAACTGAACTAAAGCTGGATCAGGGTGGTTATGAAGTGCTGCTGCTAAAGCTATAATGTTGATAGGTGTAGATAGGTGCTTACCCAGTTTCTGCAAAGTGGGGTTGTGCGGGCATGCAGAGTGGGTGTGGCCTCCGCCTCAGAAGAATCACACGTGGAGGAAGCAGCACTGAGACATGGTGCATCCAGCATCGTTAAACTTGTTGCATATGGCGCGACCGCCTTGGTGCATGATAGGCCTGCCTTTTTTATTGATGCCGTTGGTTACGGGAAAGATGACAGATGGGGCAGATGATGCTGGTTTAAGAGGTGTGGGTGCTGGTGGGGCCACTGATGATAAGCGAGAGAAAGCTGAAGCTCTTGTTCACATTTGATATGGCTCAGCATTGGCGGGAATGGAGCAGAAAGAGGCTGGGTGAGACGGGGCACCAAATAGAGAGCACGTAAGGGCTGCAAAGGCCGCGAATATGCGACAATAAATTTCATTGTCAAGTTGTGCCCCAGTATGTGGCTTCATTGAATTGTTGAAGGCGGGCTGCAGCTTTGGAGGCAAAGTGGATGTGATATTGATAGAAACCATTGCCTCCAAAATGGAGGGCCAGGTTAAGGATAATGGACATGTAATCGTCCAGTTCCTGACAGAGGGTGTGAAAATGTGAACAAAGAACATCTCTGAAGAGAGAGAGCTGCATAAGCGAACTCTCCAGGTATAAGTGCTCTGGAACAGGGGGTGTTCTCCCTTTCAGGTGAAGGTGTCATTCAAGTCCTTCAAGGGCTCTATCGGCAGGTGATTGATGAAGGGAAGGCAAGATAAAGGAGTGAAAGATCTATGTAGTTACTGTCGATGATTGGTTTACGTAGATTGGTGGGAACTGGAGAAGGACGGGGATGAGAGCGTTAGGACGGTGACTGGGGGATTAGCTGTAGACAAGGTGAATTTGATGAATGCCTGCTGGGCTAGGATAGGTTGAGAGGGAAGTTATGTATGTAAGGAGCTTGCTGCTGTGAGGGCTGTGGAGGAAAGCTTGCCTCAGGGGGCTTTACAGCAATACAACATCCTGTCCTTAGACCCTTGCATCAGATAAGGAACAACTCACTTTAAAAAAAAAAACTTTAACAAGGGAGAAAAAATAGGAAGAAACTTCAGGGAGAGCAACAGAGGAGGGATCTCTTTCCCAAGATGGACAGGCGTGCAATGGATGTTGTGTGTGTGCAGAATAGAACACAATTTACAGAATACAACATTGAAAGAGGGTAACAGAATTATAATGGAATTACAAGATATATGAAGAATATGATGAGGATGCCAAGCAGTGTCCAGATGCCACCGGAACAGCCCAGGACCTGAGCTACGCAACCACCATCACCATGTAGACCTGACAGGAGGACGGACTACAGTGCAGTACAGGTCGTGAAGTACTCAATTTAAAAGTAACTAATTGGCAAAAAGATGAGCTCTAAGTTTGGATTTAAAGGACTCAGCAGACTCTGGTTGTCTGACGGCAGCAAGCAGGTTATCCCACAAGAACGGGGCGCAGTAGGAAAAGGCCCTGCCACCAGCTGACTTCTTCTTCACTTTGGGTACACACAGGAGCCCTGTATTTTGAGCGGGAAGAGCTCGAGATGGACTGTATGGTTTAAGGAGCTCAAACAGGTATGATGGGGCAAGCCCATTTAGGATTTTATAAGTCAACAGAAGCACCTTCAAGTCTGATCAAACATGGATAGGAAGCCAATGAAGGAAGGCAAGAATTGGTGTAAATTTCATTGGTCAAATTGGTCACATTTCCTAGATTTAGTTAGGATTCTAGCTGCAGCATTCTGAATCATCTGAAGACTTTTAGGACTAGCATGTGGCAGACCTGAAAATAGAACATTACAGTCACCAAGTCTGGATGAAACAAATGCATGTGTCAGAGTTTCTGCGTCAGCCATGGACAGGAAAGACCGAATTTTAGCTATGTTACGTAAAGGAAAAAAGGCAGTCTTGGTGATTTCTTTAATGTGCTTATCAGAGGAAAGGCTGGGATCAAACGTAACACCAAGATTTCCGGCTGCCACACTTTGTGTAATCACAGAGTTGTCGAGTAATATTGTTACTTGATCAAATTGGTGTCTGTGTCTGGCAAGACACAATTGGCCGTGTCTGCGGGTAGGAAGCTGGATGTGGGCATGTGTCCTGGTCACACTGCACTAGCGCCTCCTCTGGTTGTTCGGGGCGCCTGTTCAAGGGGGAGGGGGAACTGGGGGGAATAGCATCATCCTCCCACGCGCTATGTCCCCCTGGTGAAACTCCTCACTGTCAGGTGAAAAGAAGTGGCTGGCGACACCATGTGTATCAGAGGAGGCATGTGGCGTTCTGCAGCCCTCCCCGGATCAGCAGAGGGGGTGGAGCAGCGACCAGGACGGCTCAGAGAGCGGGGTGATTGGCCAGGTAAAATTGGGGAGAAAAAAAAAGGGGTAAATAAATAAATAAAATGGTCAACAGTATGCTGCCAAGGGACGAATTTTCGGTATACCTACCAAAAGAGTCCCCTCTGATTTGAAGGTACATCCTAGGATGCACTGGGACACATCATCAATGATGTTTCCTGAGGTCCTCGGGTGTTTCGGTGATGCCATTGACAATGTACTGACCCAGCATACGACCGAGCCGCAGGACCTGCGTCCCGTTCCTGTCGGTCAATTTGTCATAGTTGTTTCTGGGTGGGTATGTGGGCTAGGTGAGGCCGTTGCTACCCAGCATGTGTAAATCCCCATGACTGTCTATCGTGTCTGCTTTATCTGCTGTTCTAGCATTCAGGTCATCACAGATTAAAAATATTCCCTTGGCTCTGGAATTGGATTATTTCTGCCTCTAGAATGGAGAAGCTCTTCATGAAGTAGGGTGATTCAGAGGGAGGGGGGCTATATGTGGGGCAGAGGAATATGTCTTTGTCAGCTGAGATGGTTTCTTTTTTAGTTTTTATCCACATTTAAAATTCACCTCTTTTGATTAATTCTATTGAATTGGGTAGACCAGATTTGTACCAAATTACCATTGCGCCTCTCTCTCTCTCTCTCTCTCTCTCTCTCTCTCTCTCTCTCTCTCTCTCTCTCTCTCTCTCTCTCTCTCTCTCTCTCTCTCTCTCTCTCTCTCTCTCTCTCTCTCTCTCTCTCCCTCTCTCGGCCCACACAATCAAAAGAATGCTTGTGCTTCCTTGCCGCTCAAAGCTTTGCTTTGTTCTCTGGCCTTGAAACTTAAGGAACGCCACCATATCAGGACCCCACATCAATATTTGCACACATCACAAATATTAAAAAAGTTTAAATGACTTTGAAAATCACATCAGGCTCAAGTGCAGCTTGCACAGACTGTGAGCCTTCAGAATCAAAAGCTCAAACTGAGAACTCGAGAGGGAACCGAAGACAATAAACCAACAGTTACCAAATTTGGGATGGTTAATATTGTGGTTACAGAGGCTGCCATATCTGGGTTTACTGAGGGACCTTTTATAAAATTAATAGTTTGTTTGATGAGTGAAACTTTGGTAACCTTACACCCTTCTATCATGCTTTAATGCAGAAAATGGTGAACAGCGCACAGCTTTTCAGAAGTAGCCCCATTTTTCTCTCCTGTTGTGCCTCAGGTTGATGGGGCTTGTGACTCTTACCAGGATACTGATTACCTTCCTAATTTTTGTCATAAATGGGAATCGCATCCCTGTTCCCTCCAGCACGCATCGTTATATTGTAGGATCAGTGTAGAGTTACAGGGATATTTTGTTCCACCTGTTGTCAGAGTGCCGTGGGTCTGATTCTTATATTCCTTGTCGTGTTCGTTGTATTCCCCCCCACCCCTTTTTTCCCCCAATTGTATCTGGCCAATTACCCCACTCTATAGAGCCATCACGGTCGCTGCTCCACCCCCTCTGCTGATCCGGGGAGGGCTGCAGACTACCACATGCCTCCTCCGATACATGTGGAGTCGCCAGCCGCTTCTTTTCACCTGACAGTGAGGAGTTTCACCAGGGGGACGTAGTGCGTGGGGAGGATCACACTATTCCCCCCAGTTCCCCCTCCCCCGAACAGGCCCCCCACTGACCAGAGGAGGCGCTAGTAAAGCGACCAAGACACACCCCGCAGACACGGCCAGTTGTGTCAGTAAAGACGCCCGACCAAGCCGGTGGTAACACGGGGATTCAAACCAGCGATCCCTGTGTTGGTAGGCAACGCAGTAGACCGCTACACTACCCAGACACCCTCTTGTTCATTGTATTTTCATGTTTTCCACCATCAGACACTTTGGATGAGTGTCAGCTGTGACTAGTTATACTTTATAAATGACTTACGTTGTACTTTATCCACCTGTTCGTCACAACAGAACTTAGTCATTTTGCTGTCTATATTGCCCAGACTACGAGCAGCACATCATCAGTTGCAGAACAGTGCTGCTGGAATAAAATGCCCTGCCCATGGGCACAACAGCCTCATCTGGGATAATGCTATTCAGCCAATCATGGGATTTGAACTGGCGACTCTTTGCTCATTTGCTTGCTTCTTTGCGTCCAATGCTTTTAACTTTCAATGTTGATGTTTATATGCCTCTGTGTCCCACGCCAGTCCTGAGGCATCGCTGGGTCAGCACGCTGCAGGAACGGGTCAAAGAGCAGCTGGTGTTTGGCCGACCTCGATTCGGACCCGGGACCCACTGCCAGAAACACGGCCACCTGGAGCTGAAAGGAACCAAGTCCAAGGTCTACGCAGCCATCAACACAGAACAGATCTGGCTGTACAAGGGTGAACAGGTAACCGTTGGTTTACATTCGAACCCCCCCCCCCCCCCAAAAAAAGAGGAATTCGAATTTTCCCAAATCATTCCTCTTGAGGGTGGCGCGACACCAGGACATCAGTTCACTGCTGCATACCAACTGTGAAGAATGTGTCTTGTATACAGGTTGTATCCTTAATTGTGTGTGTGTGTGTGTGTGTGTGTGTGTGTGTGTGTGTGTGTGTGTGTGTGTGTGTGTTTGTGTGTGTGTGTAGTGTTTTCGGAACGGGATAGGAATCACTGTGATCGAGGCCAGAGGCGCCACCATCAGAGATGGCAAACACAAAAGCTTTGACCTCATCACACCATACAAAACATTCAGGTACCAGTATGTTATCTCCTCCGCCAATGATGTGGAGTTTATGATCGAACAGTCGATGTGTGGTGATAAATTTTAGTGGACTGTCCCCCCAAGTAATCTGAACAATAACTCGGTGAGTAAAAATCACCTTTGATTTAGGTGACTAAGGCTCAAACCAAAATCAGGTCATTGGTTCCAGCCTTATTTTCATAGCGGAGACACTTCATACTGGATCTAAGTCTCATATCTACTGAAACGCTAGGATTGCTCTTGCAGAAGAACAGACACTTCTCTTTACTCCATAGTGACTTTAAGTGACTTCACTACGGCGTTCTGCATTCTAAACCAACTCTGCTTTTGTTCAGCTTCACGGCAGAGTCAGAACGGGAGAAGCGGGACTGGATGGAGGCGCTGCAGGAGTCGATCGCGGAGACGTTGTCTGATTACGAGGTGGCAGAGAAAATCTGGTCCAACCGCTCCAACAAGATCTGTGCCGACTGCAAGGCCATCAACCCCGACTGGGCCTCCATCAACCTGTGTGTCGTCATCTGCAAGAACTGTGCAGGTGGGGACAGCTAGGGTAACTGGAGAGAGTGTGTGTGTGTGTGTGTGTGTGTGTGTATGTGGGTGGGTGGATCTGCAGGATTGCATAGATACCAAGGGGTGATAGTATTTGTAGTGTGTGTGTGTGTGTTGGGGGGGGGGGTCGATCTGCAGGACTGCATAGATAACCAAGGGGTGATAGTATTTGTAGTGTGTGTGTGTGGGGGGGGTTGATCTGCAGGACTGCATAGATAACCAAGGGGTGATAGTATTTGTAGTGTGTGTGTGTGTGTGTGGGGGGGGGTTGATCTGCAGGACTGCATAGATAACCAAAGGGTGATAGTATTTGTAGTGTGTGTGTGTGGGGGGGGGGGTTGATCTGCAGGACTGCATAGATAACCAAGGGGTGATAGTATTTGCAGTGTGTGTGTGTGTGTGTGTGGGTGGGTGGATCTGCAGGATTGCATAGATGGCAAAGGGTGATAGTATTTGTAGTGTGTGTGTGTGTGTGTGTACATCTTAAATATACTTTTCCAGTTTATTTCTGATACTGTAATTCCCATCCGAAATAGGATGGGAATGGGATGTGTGTGTGTCAGTATGTTTGTGTGTGTGTGTGTGTGTGTGTGCGTGTGTGTTACCTCTCTGCTCAGTTAAGTAAGTCCTTCATCTCACCTTTTAGTCTCTCTGGATGTTTTGAAGGTCTCTGTTTTCACAAAATACCTGTAACTGGATTCTATCTTACACATCAGCCACTGGTCCCAGTAATAGCTTGGAGGCAGTGCACTGGTGTCCCATTACCAGAACAACAGTCTAGTGCCAGAAGACTGATTGTCCTGCTCTGCACTGTGTGTGTGTGTGTGTGTGTGTGTGTCTATACAGGGCAGCACAGAGGACTGGGGACAATGGTATCCAAAGTGCAGAGCCTGAAACTGGACACCAGTGTTTGGAGCAACGAGATTGTCCAGGTGGGGAGGGAGGAAGAATGGAGAGAGAGTTTTGATTTTCAAAGGCACATTTATTTAGTTGACATTCCAGCTGATTTTCAAACTTATTCATCTTATTGTAATCCAGCTCATAAAATGAAAAGCAGAGAGTGAGAGAGAAAACGTCATTTTATTTCAGTGTGTTATGTTATCGGGTGGAGGCGGCCCAGTGGCACAGTGGTTAGCACGGTTGCCTCACAGCAAGAAGGTCCTGGGTTCGAGCCTCGGGGTAATCCAACCTTGGGGGTCGTCCCGGGTTGTCCTCTGTGTGGAGTTAGCATGTTCTCCTTGTGGGTTTCCTCCGGGGGCTCTGGTTTCCTCCCACAGTCCAAAGACATGTAGGTCAGGTGAATTGGCCGTACTAAATTGTCCGTAGATGTGAATGTGTGTGTGTGTGTGGGCCCTGTGATGGCCTGTTGGCCTGTCCAGGGTGTCTCCCCGCCTGCCGCCCAATGACTGCTCGGATGGGCTCCAGCATCCCCGCGACCCTGATTGGGATAAGCGGCTTGGATAATGGATGGATGGATGTTATCAGGTTGTCTTTCAATATTGCTACAATATGCAAGTTTTGTTTTTTAATCATGACAGGCTGACCTAAAAATTTTGAATTTATTAATAACTCATTGTTTATATTCAGTTTTGATGTTGAAGGATTTCTGTTTTGTTTCTATTTGGTATTGATATGTTCTGTTATGCAACATTAGTAGAACATTACAAAAACAGCCACGATCCTAAAGATAAAAACATTTAAATAAAGTTCGTATTTTATTTATTATATAACATTTGTATTACAAGTATTATGACAAGTAAAATTAGAAAGAATGGTCTTTCCGAAAGTTAGGGGGGGGGGGTCTGAAAACCATGCATGCTTTGAAAACTGATCCTCTCCATCATCCATGTTTCATAGGAAACTATGCACAGATTTCTACTACAAACAGAACCTACTGGTTCCATACCAGTATTCTAGTTAAGATAACTGGTATGGGAAAAGTGCTTCAAAAGTTGTCATCTTATGAATATCTACTTTTATCATGACACCCTGATGGATGGGGTTTCAGTTTTCCCGCTGGTGTTCATGCGGAGGATGGTGAGTGAGCTGCGTCTGAGTCCATTCTGACTTGCGGCTACATCAGTTACTCATTCATCCCCACTGTCTCATCTGCCGTCAGGAATTTGAACCGCCAGACCCTCTGGTCACGTACACACCCCTTGTTTGTTTTCTGCCCATCCAGCTCTTCATCATGCTAGGAAACGACCGGGCCAATGACTTCTGGGCGGCCAGGCTGTCGGTCTCCGAGGAGCTGGACTGCGATGCCATGCCCGAGCAGAGACGAGAATTCATCACCCAGAAATACAAAGAGGGGCGCTACCGCAACCCCCACCCCAGCTTCAGATCGCAGGAGGAGCTGCTGAAGGTACCGGCGTAGAAAGTCTTACGAGCGGTTTTCGATTTTTGTTGACTTTGCGCACCCCTGTGGACAAAAGCGATAGTGCCTCACAGAAGAACGACTTCATTTTGCATTAGCGTTGCCTCCTGTCATGAAGATCTCATTCAGCCTTGGTAGCTGGTGCATATGTATGGAAGAGAAGAGAAGAGCGAGAGATGTAGTGGTGTTTAAGAAAAAGGCCATGAATCATTTTGTCGGGTGTCCGGGTAGCGTGGCGGTCTATTCCGTTGCATACCAACATGGGGATCGGCGGTTCGAATCCCCGTGTTACCTCCAGCTTGGTCGGGCATCCCTACAGACAAGATCAGCCGTTTCTGCCGGTGGGAAGCCGAATGTGGGCATGTGTCACGATCGCTACACTAGCGCCTCCTCTGGTCGGTCGGGGCGCCTGTTCGGGGGGAGGGGACTGGGGGGGAATAGCGTGATCCTCCCACGCACTATGTCCCCGGGTGAAACTCCTCACTGTCAGGTGAAACGAAGCGGCTGGCGACTCCACATGTATCGGAGGAGGCATGTGGTAGTCTGCAGCCCTGCTCGGATCGGCAGAGGGGGTGGAGCAGAGACCGGGATGGATTGGATGAGTGGGGTAATCGGACAGGTACAATGGGGGGCCCCCCCCCCCCCAAAAAAATTTTTTTGTCAAATTTTGCGGAGAATCTGATCTGTAGACATGGATTTGATATCATATAGTCATCATCTGATCTTCTTGCTGATGGTCTCATTTGCTTAAATGGGTCATATAGTGGCATCAGAATTAAACAGACTGTTAAATTATGACTGACAAACACCTCATTGTAGCTTTGATGTGTTACTTAAACGATTCATGTGGGCAGATTCAGTTCACTTGCACACTTCCATCGAGGTCAGAGGTCATGGGGAGGACAGAACAGCATCCTCTGAACAGGTCAGGATTCAGTGTCCTTCAGCAGGGTGGATGCCTGCTGACAGGGATGTGAGCCGGCATCCTGTGGTTGAAGAGTAGTCTGGATAACCATTAGACCAAATAGAAGTAACACTTTGTAGTTCAGTAACGCTACCTGCAGTAGTGGGGACACACACACACACACACACACACACACACACACACACACACACACACACACACACACACACACACACACACACACACACACGTTGCACCAGTGGTCCAGGTGTTGAATATGATTGTACAGAAGTGACAGCCATAATGGGGGGCATGTTATCATCTTGAAGACCATTAGCGTCCAAAGGCGCATTGGTTTCTGCACAATTTAAATAGTCACAACCTACCGTGCACCTTTTTACCAGATAAATTGGGTTTTTGAATACAAAACCAACCTCCCGTCTGTGCGGATAACTGGGCTCGTTGGCGGTTCGGTCCGTTCCTGCCCCTGCCAGCCTGGAGCAGGGTTTAGCTGGTGGCAGATGGCAGTTTCCTGCTTTGCTCAGACCATATGTTACCCCAATGAAACCCCTCTTTCTCTGAGTGTGGGCTGTTTGCAGGCTGGCGGTTAGGACTCTAAGGATGTGGAATGCGCTTTGAAACGGGACAGTGAAAAAGAGAAAGAGAGCGAGAGAGGGAGAGAGAGAGAGAGCTGATAAAAGGTTTGGACGTTGAATAGAAAGACTGTATGGAATTTGGGGCTGTGCGTTTCCCCTGGCGGTGAATGCTTTTAGCTGGACGCCCGCTGAATACTGGGTTCCTCTCCGAGCCCTTTCCACTCCTCTACTTCTCTCTCTCTGCAGCTTCGTTCTTTTATCATCACCCTTTTTACTTCTCAGTCTTTTTCTTACCACTCATGGTAAAACTTGCGCTTAACTTACCCTCTCTCTCCCCCTCTCTCTCTCTCCCTCTCTCTCTCTCTCTCTCTCGCTCTCTCTCCCCCTCTCTCTCTCTCTCCCCCCCCCCCTCTCTCTCCCTCTCTCTCTCTCTCTCTCTCTCTCTCTCTCTCTCTCTCTCTCTCTCTCTCTCTCTCTCTCTCCATCCATCCTGTAGGTGTTGTGTACAGCTGTGACTGAACAGAATTTGTTGAAGACAGTCACTCAGATATTTGCGGAGGCTGAGGCGTGTCGCCTCGCTGACTCCAACGGTTATGAGAAGCGGAGCTCCTTGGGTTTCTGCTCGCAGAGTAACTCAGGTGAGGCCTGGGACAAACCTTTAATTCAAAAAAAAAAGAATAAGGGACTTTCTAACTAACTACTGGGTACAGAAGTTAAGGTTAACATGCCTTGCTCAGCGGCACCTTTACAATGAACGGTATCTTAAACTAGAGAGAGTTTCTGTTACTGGTTTGTGTCCAGCTGTCCCGGGGATTTAAACTGGCAGTCAAATTTCATGAATCACACTGTTGAAGGTGTCCGAGCAGACTTCCCTCGATGGCTGTATTTGTAATTCCTGCCCTGCCTTTTTTGGCTGAACTTTATTCTCCAGGCCACCGTAGATACACATGAAGCGCATGACCTTGAAAACAGTCAAAATGTGTCTTTATGTTATTATTTATTCTGTTCACTAAATCTAAAAATTGATGCTATGTTGTTGGCTGTTGGCCTTTTTTGCAGCTCACTTGCTTTCACATGTGGCTTTATCTGTGTCAACAAACTGTAAAATGCAACCCATGAAGAACGATACTGAGCCTGTTAGCATGGCTAGTAGGCTAATGCTACTCCGCTAATTCTTTGGCATCATATATGTATTTATGCGTTGATTTTTACTTGATTTATTTACTATCTATTACTTTTGCATTTTTAAAAGAACCAAATGATGGGTGTCCACGTGACGTGACGGTCTATTCCATTGCCTGCCAACATGGGGATCGCCGGTTCGAATCCCCGTGTTACCTCCGGCTTGGTCGGCCGTCCCTACAGACACAATTGGCCGTGTCTGCGGGTGGGAAGCCGGATGTGGGTGTGTGTCCTGGTCACTGCACTAGTGCCTCCTCTGGTCGGTCGGGGCGCCTGTTCGGGGGGGAGGGGGAACTGGGGGGATTAGCGTGATCCTCCCACACGCTACGTCCCCCTGGCGAAACTCCTCACTGTCAGGTGAAAAGAAGTGGCTGGCGACTCCACATGTATTGGAGGAGGCATGTGGTAGTCTGCAGCCCTCCCCGGATCGGCAGAGGGGGTGGAGCAGCGACCGGGATGGCTCGGGAGAATGGGGTAATTGGCCAAATGCAGTTGGGGAGAAAAAAAAAAAGGGGGGGGACTAAATAATGTTTGACATTGTGGTTTCATGAAAACATGTCAGTGCTGATTGAACCAAAGTTGCAGCAAAACATATGTAGTATGACTGTAGTCAGTTACTACACAGGACTGGTATTATGCTGCAGTGTTTGAGCCACAGCACTACGTGTGGTAGTACTCTAGGCTGCAGCAGAACCTTATGGAGGACGTGTGAGCTCAGTGTTAGAATCGGAGGTTAGTTGGGGTAAAAGCTTTCTGCCCTTCCGGCAGCACTCTGTATGTGAACTGCACCTAAAGGGAAGGCTTTTAAACCATCACAGTCTGCTTCACTAAGCAGGGACCTCTCTCATCTGGTCCTCAGTAGTCCTGTCTGATATCTTAATATCGTTTGTGTCGTCTGGAAGTGCTTTCATTCAGATAATCTGAATAAGTATAAAACATAGTAAGAATATCGCCTTAATTGGATTAAGATCGGCTCATGTGCGCTCGTGTCAGTGTGTCCAATGTGCCGCTCCGTCTCGGTCAGTTGATGTGTGGGGCAGCATTTCCAACAAGGTTGAGTAGAAATGTCCACAGGCCATTTTATGTTTATTTTAAAACAAACACGGGTCGTTTTTACACATGTGTTTTGGGTTTGGTTTGGGTTAATTGGGATTTCGCTAACAGGAAGTGTAAGCAGTGTGGGAGTGTGGTCCCTACAATGAGCTCTGTTTGGCTAAAAGATTAACAACGTTGCCGTTCTCTCACCCGGAGACAGTGAGCGCAACTGAAAATATTCAGGGTGGTTCGAGACTTCAGCAGCTGATTAGATTTGTTTCTTCATTGATTCCTGTCCTCATCTTTTTTCTTTTTTTTTTTTCAAACTCTTCTATTTGAATCTGTTCTCTTCTGATCTCCACTTTACTCGACTGGACTCTATTGTATTCCACCCCGTTAGATCCCAGCGTGTATGATGAGATCATGCAGCCTGTCCTTCACTCCGGCTACCTCTACAAGTCTGGCTCCCTGAACAAAGGCACTTTATCTCGGAAAACTCGAGAAGGTAGGCGACTATGCACCGGCCAACACTGTCAGGGGAAGGGATTGGGGGTGGGGGGTTGGCACAGGTTTAATAGAGGAATGTTAGCCCCCCCCCATGCCACAAGAATAAAAGCCTTTTTAGAGAACAAAGTCGGTTTACTGGAGAGAAATACCTCACCATACCAACACATCCTGTAGGAAAACCTGAGACTGTTCATTTTGTGGCAGGAGTTGGTAAAGAAAAAAAAAGAAAAGAAAAGAAAAAAATCGTCGCCATGTTGTTTTAAGCAAAACAAATTAATTATCATTTTATCCCACTACAGAACTGAACTTTTTGATGTTTCACTGAAGCTTTCTTTAATGAAAGAAACGAGTTGCTCAACTTTATGAACATCTGTGTTTACTACATGTCTGACATGATAAACGGTGGTATTCTTCCAGATAAATCAGGGTCATGTCAGTCATCTTCACACTCTCTATACTGTATAGTATAGTATAGTATGGTATGGTATGGTAAGTATAATATAGTATGGTATTGTATAATATGAATTTTATTCTGGCTTGCAGTCTTGGTCATATCTATGTAGCCATCCATCCTTCCATCCATCCATCTGTCTAATTAATACTATTGTGATGCACAAATACTACAAATTATTTTTCTCTCTGCTGTGCTCTATACTTTTCTACACTACTTTATTGTAATCTGCTGTGTTTTTATTTGCTTCTACTCTGCCATACTCCATTCTTGTCCACTTTATATTTTACTGTTCTCCGCTCTTATATATTCCTTACTCTGTTGTATTCTGTACTGATAATACTGTGTCCCTTCCCAGATTTCCAGAAGTACTGGTGTACGGTGGACAAATCTCTCTTATTTTATGAGTCTGACCACTGCCCCGAGCCGTGCATGCAGATCGGCGTTAAAGACATCTTGTGTCTTGGGGTCAGCAGGCCGGACACCAGCAACAGCAACAACGGATTTATTGACAGGTGGGAGAGCCGATCACTTCGTCGCGTGTCTTTCTCCATAGGGAAAATGCCTTAAATACTTCAAATTTCAAACCTGGACCATCAGAATATTTAAAATACCAATAAAATTAAATGGTTCAGCACAGACCTACAAAGGTGACAGATGACAGTGTGACCTAGTTGTGTTAACCTTGTCTGCCACCGAGGTTATATTACATATTTCCTATCAGTAAGAATCAGAAGTGGATTAGATAACTCTTGGGGTATGTGGAAGTTTCTGGCAGGAATTTTATCTTCCTGTCATTGTCAGTTTTCCTCCATGTTTAAGGCGTAGCTGGTTAGATCCTGCTGTGTGCGAACGGTGCTTGTCAGACCACACTTTTCACAATAGTTTCCCTTTCATTTCATGAAGTTTAATACCGCGGTCAAACAGAAATCCGTCGGTATGTTGCACGATGTAATATAAAACGCAACATTCCTCCAGTTACCTGGTCATTTCTCTCAGTTTCCTTGTAAGTGAAACAGAAATCTTAAAACAAGAGTTTGGACTTGGCCTCGCTTGTGCTAGAAGGTAAACTAAGGCATTTTTGTTCCCATGTTTGTTCCCTTGTCGTACATTGCTGTGTCCCAGGATAAGGAAAATGTACTTCTTGGGGTTTCTCAAGTAGAGATAGTCAGTTATTAGAGTTATTTTTTTAGAGTTTTTGAAAAATAAGTAGAAATACCAAACGATACCAACCCCACTCCTCCTCCTCAATCAAACTTGGTGATTTGATCTTGGCTGTTGTAATTACATTTCAGTCTCTACAAGATGGCCTCTCCAGACATTTTTGTCATGATGTTTCGTTTTTGGTGGGTGGTTATTTCCTTTTCTCCCGTTCCTAGATTTCGCTACACATTTGAGCTGTACTTGACATCAGACAAACTTTACCAGTTCGGTCTGGAGACCCCTGAAGCCCTGCACAGCTGGACCAAGGCCATAGGAAAGGTAGAACCCAACTCTTAACTAATTTACTTTTATGTTTCCATCCATGTCATCAAGTCATCTTTTACCTCATTTGTTGGAAAGGTATGATATACTGTATATATATAGATATATATATATATATAGATATAGATATATATATACCCAAGAGGTCTTGCATGTTAATACAAGAAGCAGCCCTGAACTATCATTGTATTGATCACAATGTACATTAGTCCCTAGCTTCCCTTTACAACATAAATAGGGATGAAGTGCACCATAAAACAGCAATAAAAACAACAAACAGAGTTGAAATGCTGGCTTCTGTAAGTACAAATACCATTCTTTGTCACAATGGGCAATTTGATTATCAGTCTTAATGTATTAACCGTACAAGGTAGACTTACCGTGGGCTTGTTAATCGATGGTATATGCTCATATAGAAGCCTGTGATGGCTTGGCAGCCTATCCAGGGTGTCTTCCCACCTGCCACCCAATGATTGCTGGGATAGGCTCCAGCATCCCCGTGACCCTGAGAGCAGGATAAGCGGTTCGGTTAATGGATAGATGGAAATATGTTATATTACAGCTTCATTTCAAAGAAATTGTGTTTTATTCCTGAATTCCTGGTGAAGTACTACACTACCCACAATCCTAAAGTGAGTTCCTTCAATTGGAGACGTTGCTGTTTCCATGGTGATGTAAACTACTCCCAAGTTGCGTGGTTGGAGGCCAGAACATAGCAAAGTAACGTCAGCTCCATCGGCTAGCAACTGGCTCTGCCATGTTTTCTCTACCAGACGTCATGTATTCTTTTTAGAGACGAGGAGAAGACAAAATACTACAATATTGTAATTTGTAAAACACTAATATCATATGTACAATATACAAGAAAGCATTAAAGAGAAAATGTATGCTATTGCAAAAAGTTGGCTGAGACCAGCTGAAGCTGAGGGAGAAAGGGATTCGATGACATTTTCCCGCTTAGAATTAATTACTATGAAGCCAAGATTCATTTTATATAGGGATTTTCTGAAATGTGTATAGAGAAAATAAATGGGACATTTACCAGGCTGCTGAAATAGTGGGTGGTCACATTTCAGCTCTATACCGTTCTCACTTTGTTACATCACATAGCATATATATTGTGACTCTGTTATAATATATACTACACGGTGTGGAGAGGGTGAAGCTGGCTGACATAACCCTGACTTATTTGGGAGAATACCACTGATTTTAATTAGTCTAAATCCTGATTCAAAGATACATCCTAGGATGCACTGGGACACACAATCAGTGATGTTTCCTGAGGTCCTTGGGTGTTTCGGGTCTTTCAACATCATACACCCTCGCTCAGGCAACCCAGTCAAGGTTGGTCAGGCCCTGGCTTGTGTCCCAGCAGCATTGGCCCGAAGATCCTCTCTGCAGCCTCCACGGTAGACTTGATGGCATTCCTTTTTACAACCCCAGTGATGCCAAGTAGAGTGTAGACTTGCACAGTGAGCGGCCAGCATAGCCTCTACACCCCACTTCAATGGGCTCATAATGAGCCTTCCAGCCTCTCCTCTGGCACTGATCCACCAGCTCCTGGTACTTGGACCGTTTCTGCTCATTTGCCTCTCCCATCCGGTCCTCCCAGGGAACTGTCAGCTCTATAAGGAGCACCCGCTTTGAAGAGGCAGATGATAGCACTACGTCTGGCAGCTCCCAGTCTGACACAGAGTTGAGAAGACTGGCTGCTGATCTGGGCTGTGACTGAGGCTGCTCACCAGCCCTGACAAAGGCAATGTTCCTTTGTCTGTGGGCTTGCTTGTTATTGGACACGGCTTTGGAGATGGCCTCTGTGACTGTCTTCAGCACCTGGTCAAGTTGCCAGCAGTATCAGCCCTCCCCCAGGGCTGATGGGCAGCTACTGAGGATGGGCTCAAGTGAACCTTTACCAGGGCATAGAGGACATGATGGAGAATCAAGCTTGCCCCAGAGACAGAGATTTGCTGGGCTAGGTAGAACATCATACACGGCTTGTACCATGAACTTGATCTGCTGTGGTTCTGCCTGTCAGATATCTGCCCGGGATCTTCCTCTCCTGCACACCCTCCCACCTTGTCCATAATTGTGTTCTAATATTATTTACCCACATTTCCCAGGCTGCCACACCACTGAGCTGCCACTGTCTGCTGACCAGAGAGTTTGAGCGGGTGGGGGTGCTCCGGTACAAGGCCATGCTGGACCCGCAACAGTGGAAGGAAGCCTACTTCGTCCTGCAGAAATCCAATCTGTTCATCTGCCCCGGGAGTGACGGAGCGGCTGAGGACATCATCAACCTCAACCGCCTGCAGGAGCTCAGTGAGTGTTGAAGGCTGGGGTTTACTTTTGAATAGAGTTTAATCAACTTTCCTCCCCAGGATGTAAAACAGGAATTATCTAACTTTCCTAACTGTTCTTTAGGATAGGGCTTGTGAAACTTCTCAGGTCAGCAATACCAAAACCTGGGGTAATGCTGGGTGATATGAAAAATGATAATTGAAAATCACAATTAAGTACTGCGACAATCACAGGGGAGCTTTACACTATATATGTGTGTGTGTGTGTGTGTATGTATGTATATATGTGTATGTATGTATATACACTCACCGGCCACTTTATTAGGCACTCCTGTCCAACTGCTCGTTAACGCAAATTTCTAATCAGCCAATCACATGGCAGCAACTCAATGCATTTAGGCATGTAGACATGGTCAAGACGATCTGCTGCAGTTCAAACCGAGCATCAGAATGGGGAAGAAAGGTGATTTAAGTGACTTTGAACGTGGCATGGTTGTTGGTGCCAGACGAGCTGGTCTGAGTATTTCAGAAGCTGCTGATCTACTGGGATTTTCACGCACAACCATCTCTAGGGTTTACAGAGAATGGTCCGAAAAAGAGAAAATATCCAGTGAGCGGCAGTTCTGTGGGCGAAAATGCCTTGTTGATGCCAGAGGTCAGAGGAGAATGGCCAGACTGGTTCGAGCTGATAGAAAGGCAACAGTAACTCAAATAACCACTCATTACAACCGAGGTATGCAGAAGAGCATCTCTGAACGCACAACACGTCGAACCTTGAGGCAGATGGGCTACAGCAGCAGAAGACCACAGCGGGTGCCACTCCTGTCAGCTAAGAACAGGAAACTGAGGCTACAATTCGCACAGGCTCACCAAAATTGGACAATAGAAGATTTGAAAAACGTTGCCTGGTCTGATGAGTCTCGATTTCTGCTGCGACATTTGGATGGTAGGGTCAGAATTTGGCATCAACAACATGAAAGCATGGATCCATCCTGCCTTGTATCAACGGTTCAGGCTGGTGGTGGTGGTGTAATGGTGTGGGGGATATTTTCTTGGCACACTTTGGGCCCCGTAGTACCAATTGAGCACCATGTCAACGCCACAGCCTACCTGAGTATTGTTGCTGACCATGTCCATCCCTTTATGACCACAGTGTTCCCATCTTCTGATGGCTACTTCCAGCAGGATAACGCTCCATGTCATAAAGCTCGAATCATCTCAGACTGGTTTCTTGAACATGACAATGAGTTCACTGTACTCAAATGGCCTCCGCAGTCACCAGCTCTCAATCCAATAGAGCACCTTTGGGATGTGGTGGACCGGGAGATTCGCATCATGGATGTGCAGCCGACAAATCTGCAGCAACTGCGTGATGCTATCATGTCAATATGGACCAAACTCTCTGAGGAATGTTTCCAGTACCTTGCTGAATCTATGCTACGAAGGATTACGGCAGTTCTGAAGGCAAAAGGGGGTCCAACCCGGTACTAGCAAGGTGTACCTAATAAAGTGGCCAGTGAGTGTATGTGTGTGTGTGTGTGTGTGTGTATGTGTGTGTGTGTGTGTGTGTGTGTGTGTGTGTGTGTGTGTGTGTGTGTGTACATAGCACAGTATCTGCTTAACATGCAAAAACACCATATTTGTTAGTCCAGCTGAGGTTCATCACATTGAATTCATCACATTGAACTGTTTGGAAATGTAAAGTATCATATCAATCCAAAGCTATCTTTTAAATAATGCTCCCTCAAACATTTCAGACCTATTTTGTTGGAAATTTTTGGTAATAGATTCTCATTATCATTACACTGGTCAGCAAGATTGTGTCTCACAATATGACATTAGCTGCAATCACGGTATTGTAAGATAGTGACAGATGTACTCTTAGACCCCCTCCTCAGATTGCAACTATTTCCAAATCCTCTGTGAATAGTACACATGCACAATCCCTTATAATGATCTTGTGGGCATCGCGAAGGAGCAGCGGCTCTACTCCGAGCTCCCTCCGGCTGTCTGAGCTCCTCACCCTATCTCTAAGGCTGAGCCCAGACACCCTACGGAGGAAGCCCATTTCAGCCGCTTGTATCCGCGATCTCACCCTTTCGGTCACTACCCAAAGTTCATGACCATAGGTGAGGGTTGGAACGAAGATTGACTGGTAAATTGAGAGCTTTGCCTCCCGGCTCAGCTCCCTCTTCACCACAACGATCCAGTACCATGTCCGCATTACTGCTGATGCTGCACCAATCGGCCTGTCAATCTCCCGCTCCATCCTACCCTCACTCGTGAACAAGACCCCGAGATACTTGAACTCTTTCACTTGAGGCAACAACTCATCCCCAACCCGGAGATATCAAATATATATCAATATATTTATTAATATTTATCATATCAATATCAAATATCAAATCTATCTGCTACGTTATTGACAGCTTCTAGTATTTTCGTAATAGTAGAAATGTCTTCGGGTGGTTCGTTCTCTTTCACTGGTTTAGTTTTTTTTTTTTCCTATTTTGTAGCTTCTCTGGAGTAGCTGGAAGTGCACTGCCTTTGTTCATGTCGAAGGCCTTGTCTTGTACTTGTTAAAGTGTAATCGTGATCCCATTTATCCATAAAAAGGACAAAAAAAATGCCCATCTCTTTTCTTTAAAAGCTTGTATACTTGTTTTTATGCAACAAATGAGACTTAACTTCAGTGGATACTGACTTTTGTGGGACCGATTGAAGAGCTCTGGAAAGTCTTGCTGCTCAGAGCGCCATCTTGCCAAATTTCTATTTAAACAGAGGTTAGCCCTCGACCAAGGTCACAGTTCTTTGCAATGGCAGCGGTTCGAATAAAAATGGCCGCCACTCTGACCGTCCTCCCAAGTTGATTTGAATGGGACTGCCCGTTCTACTCATTCTATTTCAGTGGTTTTTGCTAATAACATCTTGGGGTCGGTCAGCCCTTCTCATTGTTGTGTTGTTGTTACTGCTTATAACTAGCTGTGTAGTTTCACTTTATGGTGTCAGCCTGAAGCGCTAATGAAGCCAATAATAAGTCATCTGGAGGAAACTAAAGGTCAGTGTGAGTCTGTCTGGTCCGGTGATGAATAAGAACACCTCTGAATGAATTATGGCCCTTTGCTACGCCGTCAGCCGACCAAACAAATCGGTTTCCTGTACACGTACCGCCCTGCTCCGCACTTTCACAGACAGACATGACAAGGTCACTTTGCTGTCAATGGCCATATGTTGCCTTTTGCATTTTAGCCCAGTTGTGTTAAGCTCTTACACAACATGATTCTAAATGAATAACATAGTAATAAACTGATGTCACACATTGTTTTTGTAGCGAGTTACAAACAACTGGTGTTCTTTGGTAAACCATGTTCTGTTACCGTAATGGAGGTGGGAGTCTCATATTGAGGTGTCTGTGACCGTTGTATGTCTGTCTCTAAGGTACAGCGTCAGAGAACGACAACCATGAGAAGAAGGACATCCTGGTTTTGGTTGAAAAGGGAAGGTGAGAGGAGTCTTAGCGTCTTTAGTGTTAAAATCGCCCTACATTACAAGCTCACTCCAACAACAACAGCGCATGTTGATGAGTGGACCTACACGGGCCTTGTAGAGTATCATAATTTATTACAAAATCTGTTACAAAAATTTGTCCAAAAATGTGTCATCAGTGGTTTTGTGGACTCAAACCCGTTCAGATGGCCCAGTAATCGTCTGCTGTTTTCCCCCTCAGGACGCTCCATCTGCAGGGTATGGGTCGCACCGACTTCTCCCTGTGGTTCTCGGACATCCAGAGGGCAGCCGGAGGGAAAGGCAACACGCTGAGAGACCAGCAGCTCAGCAGGAATGATATCCCCATTATAGTGGACAGCTGCATCGCCTTCATCACGCAGTATGGTTAGTAGGGACGGCGCCATCGGGTCATTAGCAATATATTCAGATTAGCGGCAACAAAGGTATAAAACCTTCCAAGTTTGGCCGGCTACGTTGTCGCCATCACCCTTCAAATGGCCCTCAGATGTGTGTCATCATGGGCTTGTTCCCCATGAAATTATGATTATGAATTGTGATTTTTTTTTTGCCACCTTTTGCTAGCCTGATTTTTTTTTTTTCTGGATTTCATATCCTTTTTTCTCTCCAATTATACTCAGCCAATCACCCCACTCTTCCGAGCCATCCCGGTCGCTGCTCCACCCCCTCTGCCGATCCGGGGAGGGCTGCAGACTACCACATGCCTCCTCCGATACATGTGGAGTCGCCAGCCGCTTCTTTTCACCTGAGGTGAGGAGTTTCACCAGGGGATGTAGTGCGTGGCAGGATCACGCTATTCCCCCCAGTCCCCCCCTCCAAACAGGCACCCCGACTGACCAGAGGAGGCGCTAGTGCAGCGACCAGGACACATACCCACATCTGGCTTCCCACCCGCAGACCCAGCCAATTGTGTCTGTAGGGACGCCCGACCAAGCCGGAGGTAACACGGGGATTCGAACCGGCGATCCCCGTGTTGGTAGGCAACGGAATAGAGCGCCACGCTACCTGGATGCCCAGCGTTCGTTATTTTTAAGAATTAACCCTCGACTACATCCTAACATAGAGATAATCTAGACGGAGAGTTGAGGTCTTTGTCATCTTTGCTGAGCGATGTTCTGGGCGTGCTCTGTAGGTTTGGGCCACGAGGGGATTTACAGGAAGAATGGAGCCAAGTCCAGGATCAAGCTTCTGATGGAGGAGTTCCGCAAGGATGCACGCAACGTCAAGCTGCGGATCGGAGACAACTTCATCGAGGACGTGACCGATGTGCTGAAGCGGTTCTTCAGGGAGATAGACGACCCCATCTTCATGGGTGACCTACACCCGCTGTGGAGGGAGGCTGCTAGTGAGTCACACGTCACACCACCAATTCAGATTCATGCTAGAGAGGCTTAGCTTCGATAAATGTGATGCGAGTTGTGTTTAATGTATCATCAAGGTTTAATAACATTCAAGGGAGTTTACCAATGGGTTTTAATACTGTTTTTAAATCAATCCATAATTGACAAAGAAATTAATGTTTTTGTGGGCTATCATTTGTGAGGTTAGTTATTTTGCTGATGGTTTTGTGCAGGTGCAGTCAATACTGATGGGTAATGTAGTCAGTTGAAGCAATAAAATCCTCACTGTACTATATTGATGGAGAAAAATAAGTTTTCCTGCTCACAGAGCATTTCCAATAGTTCCTACATGTCCCAGAATGCATTGCACACAAGCTTCTGTGTTGTCATCCATACAATTATCTGTGCTAATGTTGTGGGATGTTATATCCAGTGTTGGAAACGTAGTTTAGCTGAGAGAGCAAGGATGTGATTTTTATTTTATTTTATTTTGAAAGGCATATTTAGAGCAGAGTAGATTACAAGTAGAGGAGACGAGAAACCAACTATTCTCTAGTTTTTCTATCTGCTAATTGCAATCACGATATTTCACTTGGCGGGTGGAAATCAGCTCTTTTTCACTGCTGCCGCCCGAAGAGAGCAACAGCAGGGGTTTTTCATGTGCTATCCCTGTTGCAGATTAACAGAGATAGGGTTGAAATTTAGCGAATTTTCCCTGTAACCCACTGTAATTCCATGGCAGTGTGCCCTTTCCCAACCCCACAAACCTTTTCAACCTCTGCAGGAAAAGTCGATCATGTCCAGTTTCTGGCCATCCAGTCATTGCATTGTCTATTTTCATATTTTAGCAAGTTTGCATCTGTCTGTGTCACTGCACTTCCTCTCTTGTTATTCCGACCATCCCAAACCACCTCCGTTTTCATCCCATACTTCTATCATCCTGTCCTCCACGTTCTCCTAAATGACGCCAATGTCGCCTCCACGTTTTCAAGTTTCAGCACAACCCTTTCTCATGTTTGGTTTCGACTCTCTCGTATCTTTAGAATTCCCCCAGAAGAAGCAGCGTCTAGACAGGTATAAGGAGATCATCCGCAGCCTGCCCAGAGTCAACAGAACCACACTGGCTGCCCTCATCAGCCATCTGTACCGGTCAGCACACAGTCCCAGAACCACGGGCCTTCCTTTTCTTCATCCATAATAACACATGATCCCATTTCATATAGGCCTGATCCTGTTCCTTTTACCTCCTTTGAAGAGGCAGCCCACTGTCTTTTAGATTGCTGTCTTTTGCTGGCTGACATCTTTGATGCTTCTCTCTGGTTGGTCCACCAGAGAGAAGTTCTGCCCCTCCTCTCTGGTGGGCCACTCAGTGCTGACTGAAGTACAACTTGTCGGTTCCTATAGAGGATCATATGCACAGCTTGAAGTTTAGTTTTGGGTTTGTTTTTTTTGTGCAGTTTTTTAAACTGCAAACGCTTTCAGAAGCAAAGATTTTCATGACTTGAGAGTGAGCTGACTAGTTATTGTTATTATTTTCATTATTATGTTATCATTTACCATAGTCAGAGATCGATGTAATGAAAGAGATGTTTGTTTATGTGGAAAAAAATTGTGATCATCACTTTAATACCTCAAGAAATAACACATGATGCCGGAATTCTGACAAAATCAATATCCTCGTTTCTTTGTTGCCTTCCTTCCCTCCCTCCTTCCTTTGTTTGCTCCTTCCTTCCTTCCTTCAGGGTCCAGAAATGTGCTGACCTGAACCAGATGTGCACCAAGAACCTGTCCCTGCTGTTCGCCCCCAGCCTCTTCCAGACGGACGGTAAAGGAGAACACGAGGTGAAAATAGTGGAGGATCTGATAGACAACTACCTGTATGTGTTTGATGTGAGTATGAAATAATCATGTCCATTAAACTATGATTTTGGCTGATTTAATTCTGTCCTTGGTGGAAGTGGTTTGCTTTGTCTGAACACAGAACTATTAGATGATAATACTAACTAAAAAGCCATAGAGAGACGGGGGGGTGTCCCCCATTGTAAAGGCAGCAGTTCACTGATGTAATATTATACCTGTGGCACAGTAAATTAAGTGTCTGTTGTGTTTGTCCTCATTTCAGATTGATGAGGAGCATCAGACACAGATTGATTTGGAAATCAGCCTCATCACAACGTGGAAGGACACTCAGGTACTCCGATGGGTTGCAATGAAAACCTGAATACACGTGGCTCTGATACTCATTCGTTACACATGATTAATATTACTGCTTTAGACCAATCAAACACAAATACAGTTAGATATAATCTAAATTATGGAGTAAAAATATCACAGATAAATCACAACAAGGAGAATATTTGTGTTTTCTCAGCTGTCCCAGGCTGGGGACCTCATCATTGAAGTCTACTTGGAAATGAAGATACCTGATTGCTGCATTACACTCAAAGTAAGTCTTCACACTCATCCTAGAAGAGTCGCCTTTGAGTTTTGCATCTCAGGTCCACCTGGTGGAGATTACCCACTGCTCAATACAACTCACAGGTCATCACACAGAACTGTTTTCTTCATGCCAAATAGTCAAAGTAGAAATGATCCTGTGTTATCAATAATTACCATTTTGATAACAGAAGGGTTTTAACATGCATGGTGTAAATACAAATATTGCCCCTTTTGATTTCATAAGGCAACCCAAGGACCAATTTAACCTTGATGGAAGCCTTAAATGTAAAGCTAGCATGATGTACTATACAGCTTCTGACACCTTGGAGTGCTATAGCTTTAAAACAGAGCCTGGTTGCACTAAACCTAAGGAAACATCTATCAGAGTTTATTATACAAGACATCTTATCAGAGGTTTGTGTGCCGGTGTAGCAAAAAGGTGAAGGAAGCTAAACTGCCTCTTCACACCTGTCCAGGTGTCTCCTACGATGTGTGCAGAGGAGCTGACCAACCAGGTGCTGTACATGCGCAACATCCCAGCAGGAGACAAAGATGTGTGGATGACATTTGAGGCCATTGAGGACGGACAGCTGGGTGAGTCTCACATCTGTATCACACTTCATCGGTACCCTATTTACACTGCTGTAAACTATACGCTTTGTAAAAACTATTTTTGCTGGTTCACCAGTGTCCTGCTGCAGGGCTTCTGGTCGGAACTTAAACCAGAGGTGTCCTCGCTCCAAACCATGTAATAATAATAATATTAATAATAACAATAATGTAATAGTAACCAGTTGTTTGTGTGTATTGTTTGGATGCACAAAATACTTAGAAATGCAACTTGTCAAAACGGAACATTTTCCAGGTCCAGTATATGTTCGCTGTGTCGCCTCTCTTCGGACACTAAGCATGGCGTCAGGGGAAGTGCCAGTTATAAACAAGGTTTTGCTAAAATAAACGACAGACAGCAGTGCTGGTGGGAATGTGGTGGCATGCCAGCGTTCATGTCTAAAACCAGCAAAGGTTGACATGTTGGTTTTCTTGAACAAAAATCTAGAAATGTAGAAATGTCAGGGAAGCAAGTATTAGGTAAGGCTTGTGATGTTTGGCATAATTTTAACTTTATTGTCGTTTATTTGCTAAAATAAACGACAGTAAAGACAGTATACGAGAGAGAAACAGAAAGTAAAAAACAGTTTGTCTTCATAGAGGAGCCTTTTGAAATAAAGCTCAAAATGCACTACGCTGAAAGTGAACAGTCCTGATTATTCAGTGCTCCAACCTAAATTTCCATCTTAATTTTGATTTGATGGGGTATCCGGGTGGCGTAGCCGTCTAGTCCGTTGCCTACCAACACGGGGATCACCGGCTTGGTCGGGCGTCCCTACAGACACAATTGGTTGTGTCTGCGGGTGGGAAGCCAGATGTGGGTATGTGTCCTGGTCGCTGCACTAGCGCCTCCTCTGGTCGGTCAGGGCGCCTGTTCGGGGGGGGGGGGGATCCTTCCACGCGCTACGTCGCCCTGGCAAAACTCCTCACTGTCAGGTGAAAAGAAGCAGCTGGCGACTCCACATGTATCGGAGGAGGCATGTGGTAGTCTGCAGCCCTCCCCGGCTCGGCAGAGGGGTTGGAGCAGAGATCGGGACGGCTCGGAAGAGTGGGGTCATTGGCCGAGTACAATTGCGGAGAAAAAGGGAGAAAATTCCAAAAAAAAAAAAAAATTTTTTTTTGATGTAAGGATTATATTTTCATTTCAAGACTCTTAACAGAGCTATTTCAAAACAACACCGCTAATACTGCATGTTTACCACATCAGTAGACTACACCTGCACCACCTGCATCTGCAATGCATCAGTGCAGCAGCGGGAGCGTTCCGTCAGTTGAAATGAACTTCCACAGAAGAAAAATCTCACACAGTAGGTTTGACGAAGGGTCCGGACACTCACTGACCTTCAAGTTAAAATCCACTCAGAACAAGCAACAAACACGCCACCAAATCAACCCTGCTAAATGGGGCAAATTGATGGAATTTGGGCGACAGATTTCCTTTTGACTGAACTGAGTGGCAAACTGGTGATGTGAATTTCAGCTGTGCAGAGTGGATGGAGCAGAATAAGCCCTTCAGCGTGAAGGTTGTCCACCCGTTTAATGTATTGTTGTCCCCCTGTTCTCTGTGCATGTTGTGTGGTATGTATAGTATGTGTATTTACTGTGTGTGAAGCTCTGTACAGACATCCTCTTGTGAGGACAGTAAAGTATCTATATCTATTCACTGATCCTTGAATCTTTAAATTTATTTAAAATTCAGAAAATGGGCGACATGGTGGCGCAGTGGTTAGCGTTGTCGCCTCACAGCAAGAAGGTGCTTGGTTCGAGCCCCAGGGTTGTCCCACCTTTGGGGGTCATCCCAGGTCGCCCTCTGTGTGGAGTTTGCATGTTTTCCCCATGTCTGTGTGGGTTTCCAATAAGTGCTCTGGTTTCCTCCCACAGTCTGAAGACATGTAGGTCAGCTGAATCAGCCATACTAACTTGTCCCTAGATGTGCATGTGTCAGCCCTGTGATGGCCTGGCAGCCTGTCCAGGGTGTCTCCTCGTCTGCCGCCCAATGGCTGCTGGGATAGGCTGCAGTGTCCCCGCAACCCTGAGTGGGATAAGCGGCTTTGATAATGGATGGATGGATAAAAATCAGAAAGTGCTGTGACTAAATGCAAAATACAATGGGAAAGCAGTGTAAAAGTGTTGTACCAGTGTTGTGCCTGTTGTGTAACTCTATATGTGTGTGTGTGTTTTTTTTTTTTTTTTACAGAGCGGCCGTTGCACCCCAAAGAGAAGGTTCTAGAGCAAGCATTACAGTGGTGCAAAATGGCCGACCCAAGCTCCGCCTATTTGGTGGTGAAGAAAGTGCCCAAAGGAGAGGGCATCAACATCCTTACATGTAAGTACACCTAAAAAAAAACTTATCGAGCCGGGAAAAGCTCATGCAAACACACACGCATGGACACACACACATAGACAAACACACACAAACATGCCGTGATGAGGAGTTTCCTCTCATGTAAGTCCTCTCTTCTTGTCTGCTCGGATTTTTATGGTTTTGGCCCATTTGCGGATATCAACAACATAAAGATGAATCCAAGGTGTCCAGGTGGCGTAGCGGTCTATTCCGCTGCCTATCAACACAGGGTTCGCCGGTTAGAATCCCCGTGTTACCTCCGGCTTGGTCGGGCATCGCTACAGACACAATTGGCCGTGTCTGCGGGTGGGAAGCCGGATGTCGGTATGCTGCAGTAGTGCCTCCTCTGGTCGGTCAGGGCACCTGGTTGGGGGGGGGGGGACTGGGGGGAATAGCGTGATCCTCCCACGCGCTACGTCCCCCTGGCGAAACTCCTCACCATCAGGTGAAAAGAAGCTGCTGGTGACTCTACATGTATTGGAGGAGGCATGTGGTAGTCTGCAACCCTCCCCGGATCGGCAGAGGGGGGAAGCAGAGACCGGGACGGCTGGGAAGAGTGGGGTAATTGGCCAAGTACAATTGGGGAGAAAAAAAAAAGGGGGGGGGGGATCCAAAAAAAAGGCTGTGCATCATTCAAGATGGAGATGAGATTCTGTTAACAGGAGTAATGTAAAAAGTGCAGGCTCATAGTCGGGGACTTTTTCCTGCCAAAACAAACAAATAAATAAACAAAGTTAGATGGTTCACATGCGTTTAACCAGTGAAAATGGCTGATGAAGGTTGAGTTCTGACCATCGGGGTGTTTCTGAATCTCTGTTCAGCCTACAAGAGTGAGATCATGAAGATCGGTCTGCTGCGGTGTCGGGAGGAGCCGCCCAAACTCCTGCAGGGGAACAAATTCCAGGAGAGAAGTTTCCAGATAAAAGACCACAAACTGCTGCTGCTCAAAGACAAGAAGGTATTAAAGTAATGAACTACAAATGTACTGACACATTCACAGACACATGACCGCAGTAACCAGGAATACATGGCTCAAGACACAGTTCTCAGTTCTTAATTGGCATACCATAAGCGTTAGTATTCTGCTTCAGCTCAGCAGTATTATTACCCCAGCCCTGCATTATGTTGGTTCAGATAAAGGATACTGGTAAATTTGTTTTACAAGATTAGCTTTTTAAGATATTCTGGATATTAAGGAGGGCGGCATAGTGGTTAGTGCAGTTGCCTCACAGCAAGAAGGTCCTGGGTTCGAGCCTTGGGCGTCGCCCCGGGTCGTCCTGTGTGTAGTTTGCGTGTTTTCCCCGTGTCTGCGTGGGTTTCCTCTTGGGGCTCCAGTTTCCTCCCACAGTCCAAAGACATGCAGGTCAGGTGAATCGGCCATACTAAATTGTCCCTAGGTGTGAATGTGTGTGTGTGTGTGGGTGGGTGTGTATGATGGCCCTGTGTGATGGCCTGGCGGCCTGTCCAGGGTGTCTCCCCGCCTGCCGCCCAGTGACTGATGGGATAGGCTCCAGCATCCCCGCAACCCTGAGAGCAGGATAAGCGGTTCGGATAATGGATGGATGGATATCGTAATGCGTGATATTATCAGGATTACTCAAATCAGAATCGGAATCGACTTTATTGGCCAAGTGTGCGTATATACGAGGAGTTTGACTCCAGTTTAAATGAATATGTAAGTCAGTACGGATTGTAAAGAACAACTCTGTAAACAATACAAACCACTTCTAGATATTTTCCATCCATGTTCCAGATTTTTTTTATTTATTTATTCATTTATTGTGTGGTTTGGTGTGTGTGTTCTTGTAGTTTTTATGTGTTTTTGTCTTTGTGTTGCACCACTGTGGGCTGGGGGAAACGAGATTTCCTTCATAGGATATATGTCATATAATATGACAAGTGATTCCTGAATCCTGATAATCTCTACCGACTTCGAGTACTGGATAATCTCCATGTGTGGCCAGATTATGGCGCCCCCTATTGAAACCTTGTTTTCAACGCTGGCTTTTTTATGAAGAGATTTATTGGATTTAACGGGATTTTTTTTCCTCTAAATGTTATTGTCTTGGATTCTTAATCGAAGGACTGAAAGTAGGAGACACAAGTCTGACTAATTTACAGATTTAAAAGCTACAGACCTGAAGATTTACATGCAAACAGATGTCGTTTTTGATACTTCCTGTATTTACGACAGTCGTTAACGTAAGAACATACACCTCACGTCCTGGCTGTAACCACGGCAACCAAATGCGGAAGAAGGCAGGTGGTGAGTTCGAGGAGCTATGGCAAACAGACATGGCAGACCGAGCTCATAGGAGAACTTTACCAACAGAAATTGAGTAAAACTCGGGTTCAGCCATGGCTTTCTTTTGTTTTTTCGGCGGTGGCGAAGGTGCGAACACAACATCACTGGGGACTCCAGTGGACCTCTGAGATGTTCAGGGACGTTACACCAACCACCAGTGTGTCAGTAAAGTGACAGGCTTCAGGACTGTAGCTTTAAGAAGAGCTTTAGAAAACGGGAATTTATTGGGGGACTTTTTTTTTTCCAGAGCATCAAACCTGAGAAGGAATGGGCTCTCAAGAGCATGAAGGTGTACATCGGGATCCGCCAGAAGCTGAAAGCACCCACGAGGTAACGTCACATTTCTCTTTAGAAAGCACATTGAACCCAACACGGGGATCGCCGGTTCGAATCCCCGTGTTACCTCCGCCTTGGTCGGGCATCCCGACGGACACTGTTGGCCGTGGCTGCGGGTGGGAAGCCGGATGTGGGTATGTGTCCTGGTCGCTGCACTAGCGCCCCCTCTGGTCGGTCGGGGTGCCTGTTAGAGGGGGAGGGGAACTGGGGGGAATAGCGTGATCCTCCCACACGCTACGTCCCCCTGGTGAAACTCCTCACTGTCAGGTGAAAAGAAGCAGCTGGCGACTCCACATGTATCGAAGGAGGCATGTGGTAGTCTGCAGCCCTCCCCGGATCGGCAGAGGGGGTGGAGCAGGGACCGGGACGGCTCAAGAGTGGGGTAATTGGGAAGAAAGGGGGGGGGGGGCAACGTAATTGGGAAGTCATTCTTCTGTGCTTCCATCATGACTTCACCTGTTTGTGCTGCAGGAGCATTGTGAATGTGCTCAGTGGGGGTCAATGGGGGTCCTGTATGGTCTCAGGTTTCATGAGCGCTGGCTGCTAATGGGATCAGCTTATAGTAGAGTGGTTGATAAAACAAATGTTGCACCTCTAATGCACGTTGTAGGTTTTAAGGAATATTCTGTGCCAGAAATGAATCGTAACACAGTCATGCAGGTTGCATCCTGCTGCTGCTGTCTCTGCGTGGTTGGTCGAGTAGTGAACTAAGGCTTCTGTTCTTTAGGTGGGGTTTCACAGTGATGTCAGACAAACACCAACTGTAAGTATTCACTTCCACCCTAACAAACAAACATGTCAAACCATTTTTCCTACTAAATCATCCAGACCGCAACACAGCCCCCGTGCCGTTGAGCTCACGGTCGAGTGCCGAGAGCGGCGAGAGTCAGATAAGAAGAGTGTTTATCCATGTCGGAGAATGAGTTTGGAATTTCTCATTGTGCACCCTGAATAGTCTGACATGACCTAGGATGTTGCATAACTGGCGTGTTGGTGTGTGAATGTATGCGTGCATAGGTGTGTGTGTGTGTTTGTGTGGGTGGGTGTGTTTATAGTTGTGTGTGTGCGTCATCATATGTGTGTTTATGTGTATACATGCTTGTGTGTGTGTGTGTGTGTGTGTCTCTCTCTCTCACCATGCTGGGCTGAATAGAGGTCTAAATTCTCCTTTGTCTTGCTCCCTCCTCAGCTTCCTGTGTTGTGCGTCTGAGGCTGACCTCTGGGACTGGATCACTTGTTTCCTAAAAGCACAGGTGTGTTCGGCTGTGACCCTCTTCCTGTCCGCAGGTTGAGTGACCTGTTCGAGTCTATTCTATCCAGTCTATTCTATCCAGTCTATTTTATCTAGTCTATTTGCCTTGTGTGAACAAAACACTGCACTGGCCTAACTCATCCTTGAGGTTTTAATAACCCTGATGATAAAGCTTCGTCACCTGTGGTCTTCAATCCAGATTTTAAAATGGTCAAATAAATTAAGCTGTAAGAGTAAGCCCTCTGTACAGATGGCTTTTAAATCTCTGTGGTCGTGACTTATAAGCTTAAAGAGGCAAATGAGAGGGGGCGTCCTGGTGGCGTGGCGGTCTATTCCGTTGCCTACCAACATGGGGGTCGGCGGTTCGAATCCCCGTGTTGCTTCCGGCTTGGTGGGGCGTCCCTACAGACACTGTTGGCCGCGTCTGCGGGCGGGAAGCCGGATGTGGGTATTTGTCCTGGTCGCTGCACTAGCGCCTCCTCTGGTCGGTCGGGATGCCTGTCAGGGGGGAGGGGGAACTGGGGGGAATAGCGTGATCCTCCCACGCGCAACATCCCCCAGGTGAAACTCCTCACTGTCAGGTGAAAAGAAACAGCAGGTGACACCACATGTATGGGAGGAGGCATGTGGTAGTCCGCAGCCCTCCCCGGCTCGGCAGAGGGGGTGGAGCAGCACATTGGTTTCTAAAAAATGGACTGCATTCATACAGTGCTTTTCTAGTCTACCGACTACTCAAAGTGCTTTACAGTCAAGGCTCAGCGTTTCTGGTTTTTATTTTTCAAAGCCATCCAGCATGCCGAATTTCGCCACAAGCGGACACTGTTACATAGCCTCACACGAACAGGAGCAACTTTTGGATCCGTGGAAACAAAATCCGGGTGAAAATCGGTTTAAACCGATCTGCTTCTTTTAATAAAATCTGGGTATTTTTCGGTGGAAACCCGAAAACGCGGAGCCTTGTTTACAGTGTACACCTCACATCTACCCATTCACACACACATTCATACACTGATGGTGGAGGCGTCCATGCAAGGCGCCAACCTGCTCATCAGGAGCAGTTAGGGATACAGTGTATTGCTCAAGGACACTTTGACACACACTCTGGAGGAGCCAGGGATCAAAGCAGTGACCTTCGGATAACTAGATGACCCGCTGTATCTCCTGAGCCATGCCGCCCTGGTTAAAAGTGCAGGCTTTGTTTGGACCACCCAGTACAAGTTACCAAATTTCAATTTTTTTTAAAAAAAAATTTTTTGGACCCCCCTTCTTCCCAATTGTACTTGGCCAATTACCCCACTCTTCTGAGCCGTCCCGGTCGCTGATCCGGGGAGGGCTGCAGACTACTACATGCCTCCTCCCATACATGTGGAGTCCCCAGCTGCTTCTTTTCACCTGACAGTGAGGAGTTTTACCAGGGGGACGTAGGGCGTGGGAAGATCCCACTATTCCCCCCAGTTCCCCCTCCCCCCCCAAAAAGGCATCCCGACCAACCAGAGGAGGCGCTAGTGCAGCGACCAGGACACATACCCACATCCGGCTTCCCACCCGCAGACACGGCCAATTGTGTCTGTAGGGACGCCCGACCAAGCCGGAAGTAACACGGGGAATTGAACCGGCGATCCCCATGTTGGTATGCAACGGAATAGACCGCCATACCACCGGGACGCCCGAGCGATTCAATATTAAACCGCCTTTCACTACAAGATAACATGTACCAGCCGTCCATGGTGAACTGACCCATTTTGCACAGACAGCGGCAGACTCTCGGGATCTTGAAAACCAGTGGCCACGTCCAAGTCAGGGTCATAATCATAAACCATCTAGCGTGCTTTCGGCTTAACCCTGTATTTCGGCCTAACCCAGTATCAGTGCCTTGCTCTAATATATGACCCCCCCTTTACAGAATGACAACCCTTGCCCCCCTGTGTTGAGACGTCACTCTTCGGCTGATATCTCCAAGCAGAAGTTTGGCACCATGCCGCTGGTGCCCATCAGAGGAAACGAGAGCAACTCCACCATGCTGTCTGCCAACAAAACCCTGGTAAGAAGAGCCAGTCGGTTTAAAACCATGTGTGTCTGTGTGTGCGTGTGTAAGTTTTCTTTCCTACCAGACACTCCTGCAACTGATTTCACTGATTTGGCCAGAAACAGGAGACAGATCAGTGAAATCAGCCGGTGTCGTGGTTGGTTGAAATGAAAACCGGTGTACTCCTCGTGGCTCTCCACCGTACATGTTTGTGTGCCGTTGGTTTAGAGGGAGGGGGCGCCCTGCTGGCTTGACTCCATTTCCGTCCTCCTTTCCCGTCCCGGTTCACATTTTCTGTGTTGTGTTTGGTTGTTTTGCGATGGCGTTCCCTCCTCGTCGGAGAGGAGACCTCCCTCCACATATCCTGTATGGTTTCTGAGCCCCGAAGGCCCAAAAATTATGTACCCGAACTAATGTGGCTGCAGCTCCTGAATACTTCTGAATATGCTCACATTCCTGGTCCTTACAGAGAGGCAGCCCTTGGTAGGTTGTTAATGAAGTGTTCGATTTAAGCTAAGTGTTGTAGAAGTTGAGCTGCAGAAGCTCACTGCAAACTGAACTTTATCTTTTCCCAGCACACATCATGACTGAGTGAAAATAACTTCCTTTAGCTTTGTTAATGGAGCTACCGCCATAAGTCATACCAGTTGTCTCTTACATTATATAACACCATAACATGAGCATTTGACAGTGTTGTTGCTACAGATATGCACAGGCGAATCATCAACCTGCTCATCTGGAGTCTCCGAAAGGCCACTTTGTGCCAAATTATGAAATAATAATTATTAAATAATAATACCAAACTCTACACCAGTTTCATTCACTGATAAGTCCCCTCTCTCCAGTTGAAATTGTGCCATTTGGCAAAATCAGTTCAAAATCGGTGGGTTCGAGCCCCGGGGTAGTCCAACCTTGGGGGTCGTCCCGGGTCATCCTCTGTGTGGAGATAAGCAGTTTGGATAATGGATGGATGGATAAATAATGATATATGTAAATAAGAAGAAGAAAAATAATCATTAAATAAATAATAATTGTAAAATGAATAATACATATTTAAATAAATAAATAAAGTATGTTGTGGGCCTTTTGAAGTATGCAAGACAACACATTTCCGTACCTGTCATATAGATGGCGCCGCAGGGGACTGGTGCATGTGAGAAGGTCGACTGTCACTTGAAAACCCTCTTGAAAGACTTGCAACACCCCTGTTGTAGTGTAGCGATGACCTCTCTGTGAAAGCCTGTCAATTCAAATGAAACCACAAAGTAAAAGCGCACAACAAATGCAGTTAGGAGACTGAACCTCACACACAGAGCGACCCGCTGTGTAGCGGCAGCAGCGCTACAAGCGGCGGCGTTCCTGCTTGAGCTGGGCTTCTCAGTAGCGTGGTGGTGACGGCGCTCTTTCCTGAATCAAATAGCTTTTCAGGAGCAACGCGCTTTTATTTATCGAGTAGCGCAGTGGCGTACACACATTTCCCCAAGCATTTCAGGAGCTCAGGCGCATACACACTCTCAACATATGCTTTTTGTTATTATGTTGTTGCACATGGTGATTTTTTTTGTTGTTTGTTTTTGTTGCAAAATTGGTTTTAGAGCAGAAAGCACGGCTTATTGTTTAATGAACAATTGAACTGAACATGTTTTGCCTGCCTGTCTGTTTGACCGACAGCTTTATTGATCACCGAGACCAATGTAAAAGAAGTAGCTTTGAGGGCGTTCAGGTGGCGTGGCGGTCTATTCCGTTGCCTAGCAACACGGGGATCGCTGGATCGAATCCCCGTGTTACCTCCGGCTCGGTCGGGCGTCCCTACAGACACAATTGGCTGTGTCTGCGGGTAGGAAGCCGAATGTGGGTATGCGTCCTGGTCACTGCACTAGCGCCTCCTCTGGTTGATCGGGGCGCCTGTTCAAGGGGGAGGGGGAGCTGGGGGGAATAGCGTGATCCTCCCACGCGCTACGTCCCCCTGGCAAAACTCCCCACTGTCAGGTGAAAAGAAGCGGCTGGCGACTCCACGTGTATCGGAGGAGGCATGTGGTAGTCTGCAGCCCGCCCCGGATCGGCAGAGGGGGTGGAGCAGTGACCGGGGCGGCTTGGAAGAGTGGGGGTAATTGGGGGTAATTGGCCAAGTACAACTGGAGAGAAAAAGGGAGACCCCCCCCCCCCCCAGAAAAAAGTAGCTTTGATGTAGTAAACTACTTGTGCTGCTGTAGCTTAGCGTGCTACATTTCTCTCGGTGTAGCGAAGCTTCGTATAATGGAGGGTCACTGGTAGCTCAGCTCACCGCACACTCTCCAAGTAGCTTGCCCCAATGCTGCTGTTTATTTAGCCTCCTGTCAGATCCCAGTGGTTTTCTTTCATCAAACCTTGTTGCCAACTCTGACCTTGCTGTTTGCTGTCTCTCCCTGCAGAGGAAGCTGCACGACAGAAGGACGCTGTCCATGTTCTTTGTGAGTATTCTGGTGCTTTTCCAGCTTCATTCGTCGACAGCTGCCTCAGAGACTGACAATCCTGTAGTAGAAAGGTCCTTTGATTAAAGATCGATAGACCTGTGGGAGAGGGGGGGGTGTCTCTGCATAGCCACATAATTATTGTCTGCAAATTATTATGGTCTGCAAATCTTTTTTTTTTTTCTACAGACACAACTTTGTCCTTAATCAAATATACAATCTGTCCCCAGCTCATGTAGTCAGCATATGATCATGAAAATACAGCAAACATGTGATCATGAGCAGTGGGAGGGGGTAACATGGCATTTTCCCCATATTGCGTCAAAAATCCTTGCTTTTCACATCTCATTCACTCGTAACCTAACTTGTTCCTGCAAAAAATAAAACCCTTTCTAGTTTTTTATTTATATGGTATGACCCTTTAACCTCCTGATCTGACACAACAGGCTTAACTATCCGACGTCTCTTTTCACTCAAAATACTGCAGGATCCCTGAATTCACCGTAGATAGATATGTGTATGTCAGGTCTTTCCTAACAATGCAGCGCAACTAACAATTTTATAATTCCATCCCAAAATTATTTGTTAACGGGCCGTTGCTCTAAAAGTGCTTACTCTTCGGCCGTTTTTTGTGGTCTTTAGTACCACATCCTCTATTCAAATGGGGTCTCCTGTATCACCGGCTCCGTCCTCTGCTCCCTCCAGGTGGCCTCGTCGCACCGCAGATTCAACTTGTGGGATTTGCGGAGTCCAAAGTCAGTGAGTTAGGAGTCCCGGCCACGCCCCCAAATTGTCGTGGCTATACTATATATTGGGCAGCATGGTAGCGCAGTGGTTAGCGCAGTCGCCTCACAGCAAGAAGGTCCTGGGTTCGAACCCCGGGGTTTGTCCAACCTTGGGGGGTCATCCCGGGTCGTCCTCTGTGTTGAGTTTGCATGCTCTCCCCCGTGTCTGCGGTGGGTTTTCTCCGGGTGCTCTGGTTTCCCCCGCCATCAAAAGAAACATGCGTGTTAGGGTTTATACTCCTGTCTGTGCCCCTGAGCAAGGCAATGGCAAAAGAACTGGAGTTGGTCTCCGGGTGCAGCATCAAGGCGGCAGCTCACTGCTCCTAGCTACACAAATCACAGCTAGGATGGGTTGATTTGCAGTAACTGAATTTCCCCAAGGGGATCAATGAAGGAAACTTGATTTAATTTAATTTATCCCAGACTACTCATTTGTCTCAACACAGAAGATTCGGAGACAAAGCTCGTCTTTATTAATGCTTGCAAGCATTGCACACACAGCATAGAGACCAGTGTGCGCCGATCAGTACAGTCTGTCATATAGGGCCGACGTCTGTCTTCTCCTCCCTGTCTCACGTTTTCCAGCTCACGCGCCACCACGGCCATGTTTCCAGTTCCATTGCACAGACTTTGCTACACTCAGTGAGTTTCTCATCCATCCCTCAGCTGTTAGCTGTTAGCCGATAGTGAACAATAGGCCTTTATTCGTTCACATGGAGACGACTCTTTATAACATTACCTGTTGTCCTGTTACACATGGACTTTAAGCATCTGTCTAAGCAGTACAGACTAAAGTTCAACATGGGGGAGGTCACACGTGGTCAAAGATTAAAGTAAGCAAGCGCTACGTATGACTATACGGCCGACAAAACCGCCCTCATGCAGTCAACACAGTGGCTGAAACAGCTGTGTGAAGAATTTGCAAACCCTGCAGTTTCACACCCAAGCATAACTGGTCAATTGCTGTGGAAAGTGGGCGCAGATTTCGGTAAATCGCACAAAATTTTAAACGCAGACTGAACGTGTGAAAAGATATTTCCTACACTGTCCTACGTAACCAGCACTTAGTTCGGAGCATGCTGCAGGACTTAGAAACTTGGTGCATGCACACCGGTACCGCTGACTGTCCAGTTAACGGTAAAAGTGTTTTTTGCTGCAGACGGATCTGCAGCATAATATTATATGTCATGCAAACGGGAGAGACTATGAGGACAGAGAGGATATTCAGAAATTCCAATAACCTTTTGGTTCAGTATTCCTTGTTATTTTCTTGCGCTGGGGTCCTCGTGACTTCATGCTGAACTTTCCACCTAGACAAATTCCCAGTAAGAACAAACTTAACTGTTGGTACTTCAAGTGGAACCCGGGTTTTGACATGCTTTAGATCATGGGCCTTTATTGGCCTCTGCATTGCACAGACATCAGCCACCTTGGGTGTGATGTGGAAAAACTTTGCAGCGCTCCCTCTGGTCCAGGCTCAGCGTCTCACACCCAGCCGAACCGTGGAGACCCTGTTAGACAACAGCCATTCTTATATTAGCATAGACTCCCACCCTTCCTTTAGGAAGCTCTGGACTTCCTGTTCTGAGACCTGCAGGATGTTTCTGGGGGGATGTTTGAAGTGTGGACAACAGGATGTGAAGGGGGGTGGGGGTGGGGGGCTGGTAATCCCACGGATCCCTCCAGAATCTTCCGCTCCTATATTGTTGTCATGACCCATTAAACCTTGAACTGATAGATGTGGCGTGTGGTTTTTACGGCGAAGGGAGCTGCGTGTTAGCGCCACCAAGCCTTTAGCGAAGCACAATGAGCATGAAAGGTCCCATGAAAACGGCCTTCCGGGAAAAGCAAAGTGCCACGGCTTGACGTATATCCAAATGGAAACGGAACGGACCAGTGGGATTTTAGAGGCGGGAGACTTATTTGACTGACAGCCAATAACAACCAGGTATTTTTGGGAGAATATGGAGGTCGATGTGCTATCAGCAAGTTCCAGTTTGGTAGCAGAAGATCCCCCATCTTCCCTCAGTCCGACTCCCATTTACTCATTGGGTGTTTTTTTTTTTTTGGGGGGGGGGGGGGGTTTCCCCTTTTTCTCCCCAATTGTATCCAGCCAATTACCCCACTCTTCTGAGCTATCCCGGTCACTGCTCCACCCCCTCTGCCGATCCAGGGAGGGCTGCAGACTACCACATGCCTCCTCCCATACTTGTGGAGTCGCCAGCCGCTTCTTTTCACCTGACAGTGAGGAGTTTCGCCAGGGGGACGTAGTGCGTGGGAGGATCACGCTACCCCCCCCCCCCAACAGGCTCCCTGCAGACACAGCCAACTGTGTCTGTAGGGACGCCCGACCTAGCCGGAGGTAACACGGGGATTCGAACCGGCGATCCCCGTGTTGGTAGGCAACGGAATAGACCGCCATGCCACCCGGACGCTCATTGGATGTTTTTGTTAGCGTGTGCCCACAAATGCTTAGTGACGTTACTAAAATAATTAATGTATTTTTCAGGAAGAGAAAAAAACAACACAAAAAAAATGTGAATTTCTGAAATACACTTTCAGATAGGTGTAAATAAGTGCGGATAAAAGAAGTAACAAGAATGAAAATGCGTTTTTCATTTCACGGGACCGTTAAGACCAAGCGGAGCTCAGCCGGCTCGTCTCTGCCTCGCCGTTCAGGGACGGTGCAGAGTTTATCGTGGCGTGGAGCGGACTCGGCCCCACAACACATTCACAACCCAGTAGTTTGGCTGAAGTTTGTCTTTTGTTCTCAGCGGGGTCGGTGATTATCTCCAGGTGGTTGGCCACTGACAGACGGAAACAATGGCCGCCACGCCTGCAAGAGGAAGTCTGTTGTTTTTGACATCAGCGAAGAACAGACTCCCCAGCTTGAGTGTTTTTGTCATTAAAACAACAATAGCTCTCATTTGACTTAATTGCATATTTTGTAAAACACACCCGCTTTTAGGTTTCCCTGATTAGCCATGTTTGACTGTCATTGCATAGCACAGATAAACAGAGCAGGACCGCTCCTTACGTAGGAACATCCCACTGTTTAACTGCCCCCTATTCTGTCTCTCTTTATCCCTTCCATTGTCTCTTTCCATCTCTCTGTTCCCATCTCACTCACCTATTACTCGCGCTCTCTCCCCCTATTTCTCTCCTCCTTTTGCTCTCCTCTCCTTCTCCCTGTCTCACTGTTCCTCATCTTCTCTGTCTTTGTCTTCACCTTGTTCTCTTGTCTCTTCCGTTGTCCCTTTCAATCTCTCAACACTTCCTCTTTCCGCCTTGCTCTGTCTTCCTCTCTCACATTTGTATTACTTACACAGCCCATGAAGGTGCAGCAGGACTCGTTCGAGGAGCGCTCGGAGTCTCCGGACTCCGCTGACCTTCCGGAGCCACTCTACGAGGAGGTGGGAGACTTCGGCCTCCAGGTCCTCAAATCCCTGGAGACCAGCTTCCTGTCCAGCGGGACCGCGGAGACCCGGGAGGTCATGGCCTGTCCGCTGAGAACCTCCTCCCTGGACCGCGCCATCGGACCCAACCCAGTCCGCACCATCGGTACCGGCGGATCCCTGGACACTTTGGTCCAGAGCGGAAGCAGCAGCGGTGGTGATGGTGAGCCGGAGTCCGGCTCCCCCGACACCTCGCCGCTGCGGCCGCAGTTGCAAACATTATCCAGGAGGGGGCAGCATCCGGGTGTGTGCACACCATCTCAGGAGCTGCTGCTGCAGGAGCTGTCATCTGTGTTCACCAAAAAACCTGAAAAGGAGATGCAGGTGGAGGAGGAGGAGGAGGAAGTGGAGGAGGAGAGGCCATACGACGTCTGATGAAAAGACAGAAACAGTTATGTTTTCATCGGGGTCACTTGATGTAAGTAAGTGGGTTGTGATGGACAAAGACACGTGTTGTCTCTTGGAGGATTTTTTTCCCAAAGCTTGTTAAAGCAGCACCTGTGTTTACATGGGGCCCTTACATGGACCAGTCGTTGTCTGTCCATGAAGTTACGCAGAAGAGCAGGAGAGCTGAAGCTAATGTGATGTCCGGGAGTGGGACAGGGTTGACCGTGATGGACTGTAAAGCTCTGTGACATTTTGAAAATCAAAAACAAAAAGACCCGGACGTCTTTGATCGTTGCTGGGAAGCTGCAGGATGTCCTGTGTATTCATTCTGTCCCCAGTCTGACGGAGACGAGACGACTTCTTGGGACGTCGTGCTGTGGTGGAATAAAACTCAAGACTATTGCGCACTCAGAAGAGTTTTACAGATCTGACAAAACTGGTGATCTGTTTAGTTTGGTGGTCGAATTCTGACTAGAGACTCTGCTGATCTGAAGAATCGCCACCAAACGTATCCTCATGAAACGGACAAAATAAAATAGATGACTTGTTCCAGTTCACCTCCGTGCAGGCATTGTCAGTAGCTGTATTTGCAAGGGCCTCGGTGGTCCCAGGACAAAAAGAGAGCAATTCACAGATGAGGAGATGGAGTTCATAGGATGTAGAAAACACTTTCTAGTAAGGTTTCTCAAACTCTTGACAGAAGAACCTCCAAATAAAACCAATACAGGTTTTGTTTTAGTGAACCTGTCTTCCCGATAAGGTTAAATTCACTCGTTCTTGGTCCAGAGCTGAAAACACTGAAGAGCATTTCCCCAGATCCAATTAATGCTAATCTGCACCATGCAAGATAACACGTGACCAGAGTTATGTCTGCTGTATGTAGATTCACAGCCTACAGCTGTGCAACATGCTATATATTATACAGATAAAACATTACATATTGACATGATGGCATATCCAGATACGCTATTGATATGTTGAACATATTTATAGATATGTTAAGTAAACTACAGTTGTAACTGTAGATGAAGAGCCCGATCAGGGTTAAAGAGGAAACCATAGTAGTACACACTGTATGTAAAATGAACACGATGCCAGCTTTTGTTTCTTTATCTTGTCTCGAGGAGCCACTCGTATGTCATGCCAGCGTCCTTTAACCACGTCTACTTTCTCACACTGCTTTGTACAGATCGATGATCGGACCCGGCGGGAAACCTAGCGGACTGTTTTAGCTATTCACAATATTAATATTTTATATCTCCTCCTGCTTGTTTCGACACTGGTGTAGTTTTATTAAGGCGCTGTAGGAGAGGAACTCCTTTGCATGTTTTCGCAGCAAGTTTCTTTTCTAAGTGTTGTGACTAAATCAGCACGTTTCGTTCTTCCATTTCTGAAACTACTGGACCTTACTATGACACACGTCTCGACGTTTCTATGCATTAATTTATTTATCAACTATTATACATTTTCATGTCATTTCTTTATTTTTGTTGCTCAGTGACAGACGTGTTACCCTGTGTGACCAGCAGGTGTCAGTATAGATTCACGTTTCGGTCTGTATAAGAAGGACGCCCTCCCCAACACAGCAAGTAGTGTTACATCCAATCATATCAAGTCACTTTTATTTGTATAGCCCAATATCACAAATTTGCCTCAGTGGGCTTAACAGCAACACAACATCCTGTCCAATAGAAATGACTATTTTATCAGTAGTCTCGTCTTCACAAAGCCCCCCCCCCCATACGTCATAAAAAATGCACTTAATCCTTTCTGCAGAAATACATATTCCAGTATGGATATATCACAATGAAGGAGCTGATTATGAATGTGATTGTGTTTGCATTGTACCGCAGTAGTATTAATTACAACTTTGTCAACGTTAAGAAAATGTACATATTGTATATTGTTTTTTTTAAAGGAACCCATTTCATTGATTCATAATTCAGTGTTGCATAACAAGGCAGCGGTTGGAGGTTTGTGGGGTCGATGAGCACCACGGCGCGTGCACATCCAGCTAACAAGGGCAGGTGACAGAGAGATAAATAAACATATATATATACAAATACAACTGACTCTGCACGCTGTGTGTTTTGCTTCTATATGGTGCTTACTGATGTGCGGCGTTTCGGTCTGCCACGGATCTTCCTTAGGATGGCAAGAGAAGGAAGTGCCCCTATAAATAACCACCGGCAGGCAGGCAGGCAGGCGAACCGCCATGTGGTTAATAGCACTGTAGTGAATTCAAGGGGCAGCCGGGATTCGAACCCGCGGCGACTGCGCCCACCAGTCAACTAAAGGGTCCGACCCGTTAGCCAAGGGCAAGCGAGTCTACTCATCCGTGGTCGCTACACTACCCCCCCCCCGCGCATCCTTCGGGGAGCGCGTCCCCGCGCTACAGCATACCAGCTCCCTCGCGCCTCTGGGCGCACGCGCTTCCTTCCGATGGCCTCGCGCGGTCTCGCCATCCCACTTCTGACACCAATGTAGCGAGTTCGGAGGCAGTCGGGAAGCGAACCCGGGTCGCCCACGGGCAGGAGTCGGCGGACCCGGGTTCGCGTCCCGGCTGCGGCGGTTCCCGGCTGCCGCCCCCCCCCCCTCCCCCACAATCCCCGGACTCACTACAGCACCGTAGAGGAACATGCAACAAATACGATGACGTGTCTGGATACACCGATGCAAAACGTGTACGAATAGGAGTTGCTCAGATTTACAAAAGTTGGCAAACACAATGTCCATTATTTGTCTTTATGCACGCGCAATCATTATCCATTCTAATAATGTCAATTATTACCCAAAAGGAGGTTTGGTAGGAAAAAAAAAAGGTGTGACAGACAGACGCATGCGATGATGAATGCAACACAAACGTTTGTCTGTGTCTACACAAAAGAGGTCAGACAATAGCCAAGAATGTGAAAATACAGCAAAACAATGTCAGCTACGACGTCTCCATCAGCAGAAGTCTGCACGTGAATTACAGGGAAAATGACGGAGGACTGTGACGTAGTCGGTGTATTAAGGGCCTGAAAATGACGCTTCACGTCGAGGAAGACGTGCACGAAGACGTCGGTGTCGGAAACAAACTACTCAGGAGAAAGCAGAAAATACTAGAAGGATCTGATATTTAAAGACCAACTCCATAACTGATTTTCCTAAGTATTTCGTGTTCAGTTCGGTCCAGTTCGTTTCACTTCAGTTTAGTTGGGTTCAGTCTAGTGTAGCCTAGTTCAGTTCAGTTCAGTCCGAGTCCCACCTTCCAGGTCCTATAAGAGAGATGTAGTTTTGTACACAGGGTTCAACATACAACAGTTCAGTCATTGAAATTACATGCAGACACCAGGGGGGAGTTCATACGTATAGAGGCCCTCATAGTAAAAAAACAACAAATAATTATTAAAGAATGCCAGAAAAAAAAATTTAATTCTTGACAAAGAAATTCCTCTTCACTGTAATTATCTCAACGTATTTGTTTGTCACAGTGCCGAAACTGCACATGGAAACTGGCATCTTCCCATTGCAAGACTATTATGCAAGTACAAAATGCAAAATGAACAAATTTTTTTAAAGAGGAGAAGCCACAACTTTACAGATCCGTCTAATTACATCACATCGTAAAGTTGTGTGTTAATGTGCACGCATGCATGTGTGCGCGTGCGTGCATGTGTGGTGGAGGGTTCCAGTCGCAGAATCACTCAAACGTTTCCAGCAGTTTTAGAGGGATTGTTGAAAACAAAGAGGATGGATTTCAGACTTCCAGCCTTAAACCTTCCTAAATCAGTTAGTCCGAACCCGGGCCTGACCTCTAATCTGCTCACGCAGCCTTTGAAGCATGGCGTTCTGGGTAAACTGATCACCGGAGAGTGCCGCTGCCTGTCCCTTAAGTGGCAATATGCCCTCAGGATCCTGCAGACCCGACGCGAGGACACACATTTGGGCTTCAGCTGAAGGCGCGCGAGCATCCGTCTGTCTGTCAGTAATGACCTCTAACATATGCTGTGAGGTTTGCCCACAACCTGAGAGAGGGAATGAATGGATGGGGGGAAATTACTTCCCCGCCGAAAGATTTGTGGTAATGGACTGGGTTTGCAAGCAGACCCATGGAACAATTAAATCATACAGGCAATATTTTGACCTCACACGGTGATGGGAACTTGGCCAGATTCCTATCAGGAGTAAGGTCAAAATCATTATCGCACCATCATCGTTGTTAGATATAGACCTGCCTGTTTCTCTTTGTTCATTTCTATTTATTTGTGCACGTGTAACCGAGCATATTTACGGTCCGCTGCGGGATTCGATCCTGCGTTGACTGCACCACAAGGCGACATCGCTAACCGTTCGACTAAGGGGGGCCGACCCCCTGGTGGATCGGCCGGCGAGTCTTTTGTAGTTCACAGTGGTCACCCTCTCCCGGAAGCGCGCCTTCGCGCCTTGTCATTCCCGCGCTCCGAAGAGACTCATGAGGATCGGCACGCTTCCGGAAACTTCCGGATCCTACCTCTGCCACCACTGTAACCGCGCTATTTTCCCGCCCGCTGCGGGATTCGACCCGAGGGTGTACTGCGCCACCAGGCGACATCGCTAACCGCTCGACCACAGGGGGCCGACCGGCCAGCGAGTCTTTTTGTAGGTGACACATGTATATAAAACCCTGCACATGTGAAAGGTCTCCAGACGCAGTGAACCTCATATTGTTTGTACTGTAGCGAATATCAGGGGGCAGCCGGGACCCGCCGCCGCCGCAGCCGCAGCCGGGAAGCGAACCAGGGTCTCCCGCACCACGGGCGACCGCGCTAACCAGTCAACTCAAGGGTCCGACCCAATAGCCAAGGGCTAGCGAGTCTACACATCCGTGGTTGTTACAGTACAATACAACCCCCCCCCCGCAACAGCGAACGGCTAATTCTCAAGACAGGGTGGCCAACAGAAACGCCTCAGTTGTGTTGTTGTGCAACAACACGTAAAGAACGACAAACTAAAATGGACAGATGGAGAAAATGACCCGACATGCTCAGCTGAGGAACGTCATGAGCCTTCAGAGCTGCAGACTTCAGACCAGCTGGTGAATCCATGTAGAGATACTGCACCATGTAAACGCTTCAATGCAGTTACTACCTTAAGTCTACTGCTCCCAGTAATCCTGATAATAGCAGATGCATCTTAGATGAACGCATGATACTCTGAGAAATAGAAACACTAGAGTTCATCTTTAGTTAAGCTTGGGTTCGCTGCTTCAGCTGCTTGTTGGGAATTCTCTGCCCAACTCACGTTTGGGTATGGAAGGAGTCCATTAATGATTTCCATTCAAGACACAGAAATCTGCTCAGTTAATGCTTTCTGGTCCTTCTCTTGGGCGTTGTAAGAAGTAAGAGAGCAATAGAGAGCGAGAGAGAGAGGAGAGAAGAGAGAGAGAGAGCGCGAGCGAGAGAAAGAGAGAGAGCGAACAAGCCCCAACAAGAGCTTTAGAGGATTAAGTTCATTCTCACTGCCAGTCCGTCACCTAGCGGGTGCCCTCTGCGCGCGCGCGTGCACACGCGCACACAGTTACAGGACGCACAAACTCGTACACACACACACAAATCACACCACACGTTTGCATGAGCACATTGCCACACACACACACACACACACACACACACACACACACACACACACACACACACACACACCCCTCAAAACACATACACACTCAGATATAACAGGTGCCCAATGTGTGTGTGTGTGTGTGTGTGTGTGTGTGTGTGTGTGTGTGTGTGTGTGTGTGTGTGTGTGTGTGTGTGTGTGTGTGTGTGTGTGTGTGTGTGTGTCGCCATGTTTTGTGATGGGCGATCCAGCCCAGTGAACAATAAAGGCCTGATGGGAGAGAGGAGGACCAGCGGAGAGAGTAGCCGCAGGCGTCGAGCCTTCCTAAAGACAAAACATTTCTCCCTCTACTTTGCACCAGTTGTATTCAGACTGTTTCTTTCGTTTCACTTCAGCTCGACACAGAAGAAGAAGAATCACTTGTTTTCTGCTGCTGCTCCTGGAAGCAAAACATATCAGTCATCGCTGTAAAGCCGCATCGGTGGCCACAGTCGCTTCCCGACTAAAGCGACGCTTTCTATGAAAACTTTATCTAGTATTTTCCAACCTCTTATTAATTTGACATCAAGTATTTTCCAAACTTTGGTGGGAAAACAACACTTTTTTTTAGCCTGTATCTATGGAGGAGGCATCTTGAAAGCTACAGTTCTGAAGCTTTACATGCACACAAGTGTCATTTTTGTTATTTCCTTCCACTGGTGTATTTAAGACAATAGCTACTCTGTGAATATTCAGGAACTTTTGCAGTTGCTCATTTACATGCTTACTGTCTGATATTATAGTAGAAGGAAGGGGAAAAAAGGAAAATTATACAGTATATCGTGTTTTGTCTTTATCATAGCAGTCAAATGCCAATGAACAAGGCAGCAAACAGTAAAGGTGTTGTTCATAAACAGATATATCAGACCATGCTCTAAAAAATCTTTGCCAACATATATCCTGATTTCTGCAGATGGCAAATGTTCTCAGAGCAGTATGTCATAGGTTGACCTTGGGCTAACCCTAACCCCATGCCACCATGAAAATTATATATTGATGTTCAGCTCCCACTTGAGGTCCTGGGTGATGATGGTGCCCAGGAAGTGGAAGGATTCCACAGTGTCAACTGGGAAACCACACAGGGTGATGGGGGTGGGTGGGGCTGGGTACTTTCTGAAGTTCAAAACCATCTCAACTGTCTTTAGAGCACTGAGCGCCAAGTTGTTTTGGTCACACCAGGACACCACATGGTCAAACTCCCACCTGATGACGGACTCATCCCCAGAAGAGATGAGCCCAATAAGAGTGGTGTCGTCAGCAAACTGTAGGAGCTTGACTGACTGGTGACTGGAGGCACAGCTGTTTGTATACAGGGAGATGAGAAGAGGGGAAAGGACATAGCCTTGACGGGAACTGATGCTAATGGTTAGGGGGTCACAGACATGTTTCCCAAGTTTCACGTGCTGCTTCCTGACAGATGAGAAGCTGGTGATCCACCTGCAGATGGAGACAGGCACGTGGAGCTGGGAGAGCTTGTCCTGCAGCAGATCCGGGATGATGGTGTTGAAGGCGGAGCTGAAAAACACAAACAAGATTCTGGCGTAGGTTCCTTCAGATTCCTGGTGCTGGAGGATGAAGTGGAGCGCCATGTTTACTACTTTATGACATTTTTCTAAACATTTTGGCAAAAACTGCAATATCCTAGTCTTTGCAGTATCATAATATATCAACATAATGAACTGTGACACTTGTATCATGATAAGAAACCTACTACTACTACTACTTTCAGCTGTTCCCGTTAGGGGGAGCCACAGCAGATCATCCATTTCCATCTCTTTCTGTCCTCTGCATCTTCCCCTGTCACACCAGCCACCTGCATGTCCTCTCTCACCACAGCCATAAACCTCTTCTTTGGCCTTCCGACTCTCACTTCCACACTCCTACCCTTCCTCCTCTCCCGCTGCCTCTGGACATGCCTTCCCCCTCTCCTTCTCCTTCACCCAACAGTAGCATAGTTTCCACTGGCACCCTGCTGGCCAACAGTACCGGTGGCGGTCGTTGGTAACCCAGGCCTCGACCGATCTGATATAGAAATCTGACTTATGATCCGCATATTTCATTTGGCAAAGATTTTACGCCAGGTGCCCTTCCTGACGCAACCCTCCCCATTTATGCGGGCTTGGGGTCATCACTAAGAATGCACTGGCTTGTGCACCCTCAGTGGCTAGGTTTATCATGTACCATGATAAGAAACCATATGGCCAAATTCTTGTGGATACACAGTGCTAAAGATTGAGGCGGAAGAAGGTGGTGTTGTCTAAAACCGGAGGTGTTGGGAGTCATGTATGTCTCTGACAGTTTTTAAATCTGTTTTTAATTTCTACCCACTGACTTCAGACTACCTTGGAATCTGCAGTACGGATACTACAACACTACAATGAGATACAACAACATCGCTAGCTAACCCAACCCAGGTTCAACCATGTTATATTTGCTCAGTAGCAAAGAAGCTGCTAACAGAACAGCACTAGCAACTCATTTCGAGGTGGATGTGTTTCATTTCAAATGGATTTGAACTGACAGTTGTTTCCAGCGGGAGACTGGGGGAGCAGGTGTCCAACTTGTCCTCCTCCCCTGCTACCTGTCTGCACACCACCACAGCAAAATCCACCCCAACGCTATAGAACCACCTCCTCTCTCATAGGAGTTTCTCCCCTCTAATCCGACCCGCTCCTCTCTCCTGTTTGCCCTTGGTATTATCTCCTGTGGGCTTAGAGCGACATGATCATTGGAGTTCACAACACAGACGGGCCTGTGAAAGTCTCTGGCTCTCCTTGATGAGCAAACAGCTTGTTAAAGCAGCCTGAGTCTTTTCACGAGTGTGAAAAAAGAAAATAAAAGGATCCCACAAGGATTGCTTAAAGCTGCTGAGGGTAATACTTTACAATAAAATATATTCTATAAAGGGTTTTTATAAACAGTAAAATGGTTACCAATTACTTAAAGTTAAAAACTCATTTATTATAGATTGATTACAACATATTAATAAAAATACTTTTTGGGTTGCCAGGTTGGGAGCCCACATGGGAAGAGTCTCCACAGACTTTCTCTTGGAAACCATGTGAGTAGATGAAGCTCACTGAACCACAAACCACTAACAAGTCTGGCCTAACGGATGTGAGAAACTCATTTAGCGTTGTGATTGGTGTCGACCAAATCTGGTCAGACATATCCTGCCCTTTCCCAGAGCTCCTTGTGTTACATAATTCAGCGTCCCCCACCTAGCAATACTAGAAACGTTCCAATGTTTTGAGTCGTTTTGTCAGCAGTATCAAAGATTTGTAGAAAATATATGTTAAACACTTAGTTTTGAACTGCAGTGGTGTTGCTTGTTTGCCAAATGGTCACAGTAAAAGCCTGGAAATTCAGGTATGGCCCTTCGTCTGTAGGGAGTTAGCTTAGCAACTATCACATCGCTACCTCTAATGGGCCCAGTCAGTTCTTCTAAATCCAGAGCATATTGCTGTTTTATGACACCACTGAGTTGATTGTGCTTGTTTCTCTTTTCTTTATCATTAAAACCACCTAGGTTGACAAACATGTACATCTTTTATGGAGTTTTGTTGGAGAACTTCTCTGATGCTCATGTCCCCAATCAATTTTTCTCTCATTATCCAGATTTGGTAATGGGTTCAGCGAAACAAGGTTTAGCAAGACTAACTATCTTCAACCCTAAAATTAGTAGTTACATGGAAATCGACTTTTGCGTATGCATCGCTCAACATTTTCAGGTCATGTTATTACCGCTCGCTGAGTATGACTCCACTAGCTTCATCTTACCGTGTGGTTTCTGAGAGACCGTCTGTTGGAGACTCTCCCCAACAAATAAAATATATGAATAAAAAATCGTCTCCCAACCTACCAACCCACATTGTTTTGTTTTTTTTTAATTAATGCATTATAGCCTCTTGTTACTGATTTATAAAGCACTAATAAATGAGTTTTTAACATCGATAAAGTAATCAGTAACCACTTATCAACCCTTTACGAAGCATGCCTTGCAGGTCCATCCATCCATCCATTATCCAAACCGCTTATCCTGGTCTCAGGGTCGTGGGGATGCTGGAGTCTATCCCAGCAGGCACTGGGCAGCAGGCAGGGAGACACCCTGGACAGGCCGCCAGTCCATCACAGGGCCTTGCAGGTCCAAAGTTTATATATTTGTAGATATAGAAAATTACAATTTCAGATGATCCAGTCATGTGATATTTGGGTTCATGTCATCAAACATTCATATTCTAAAATTCTGCTGGTGAAAAGTTGTCCACCATTTTTTTTCAACTGATTTGATATAGGAAGGTTCACCCGTTCAAACAATGATCACATAAAGCATACGCCACTGGAGAAAAGAGTGTGCAACCTATTTCCCATATCTCCTATACAATAAATAGGCTCTTCTTGACTTATGTAAATCCACTGAAACCTGCCGAATCATCCGGCGGTCCGAGAGGAATCCTCAAACGCTCACCTGATGAGATGAGATCGCTGTAATCTGTTTTTCTGTCATTGATATGAGCTTAAGAAAGTGAGCGTGAGGACTCTCAGAAAGGCTAACATCATCCCAGAGCCTCTCCATATGAAAGGGTTTTCTGTGCTGTCATTGAGAACCAACAAAGACCTCCCTTATCTTTGAATTGGATAGGGGATTCTCCCCCCCCCCCCACTTCAACACTTCAACACCCTTTTAACCACAGGTTTTTGTGGTTGTGGGGTCTCAACATTCACAAGTGGCCGACCCGGAGGCTGACGGTTGTGTTCAACAAGGCGGTGAAGTGACGGGAACTCGAGAAGCAAAAACTGGTTTGAGGGGAAAGTTTAATTAACAACTCACAACACGAGGGTCTTAATTAACTACTGTAAAGACTTTTCCCACTGATGTCCAAGGTTTTATTTTTGTGTTTTCTTGTCCATATCTACGTCACGTTTGAACAAACTATTTCATGCTACTCTTTATGTTTCCTTTTCATACTCCCATTACTTGTTTTTATACATTATAAGTTCCATAACATTTGTAACTATTTCATGTCCTCCCCCAAAAAACAAAGTGCACTATTCATGTTTTATTCTGATAATCTTTCTTTTGTACAAAACATCTCAATTTGTCTACACTGGGTATATGTGTGATGTGTACATACACATACATAGATACGCCTCTGTTTACATCCCTGCGCATTTATCAATGTAAAGGTTGGACAGAGGCCTATCAAATGATTTGGAAGGGCGGAGGTTTCACAAATATGTTTTTTATAATAAAGTCTTACTTTCTCTTTCATGATTCCATCAATTCTGGCAGCTGCAGATTCCAGGACCATTTTGGTGTGGAGGGCATGAAGTTCGCCTCTTGTCTGTTAAGCATTTCTATATATAGATGATTTCTGCTGCTCCATCATATCTCTCATGGTTTCCATAGAGACATAGTCCTCATCACTATTAATGTAACCGGTTATTTTCTTGCCCGGTGCGGGATTCGATACGGAGTGTACGGTCCCACAAGGCGACATCACTAACCGCTCGGCTAAAGGGTCAGGCCCGTTAGCTAGGGGTTAACGCGTCTTATTAGTAGTTTACATTAATGTTTTTATTATTATTATTATTATTATTATCATTACTGCTACGGGACATGTTTACCTGCTGTTGCCGGTGTGATGGGTGGCTTTTCAACACTGACGAGGTCCGCTGGGGTCTTGTCGGGGTCCAGTTGTTATCTCTCCTCGGTCCCTGGCTACCCGGGGCTGACGACTGACATCCAGCTGACGTCACGGGTATTGTCCCGAGCCTCCAGCCCTGTTGGCGCGCGCTCCTGTTCGCATGCGGTTAAGCTGGCCGGACCGCCGTGTTGACTTGTGTTGCGCTTTGTTTGCAGGTTTGTTGTTGTTCTTTTTAATCGTTTGTATGTCTTTAAGTATCGCCTGGCCGGTCTTGCCGAGCTTTTGGCTGGTGAAGCTCTGTGAGGACTCCGGAGTCCCTCACTCCTCACCTTAGAGTGGAGTTCGCCATTTTGTAGTGCTACCCATCATGCATTGCGCTGAAAGAAAAATGGCAGACGGACGAGAGGAGCGAGAACGCCATGAGAGCTGTCCTACAAAGGTAAGCCATTTCTGGTTAAAAGTATTTAATATATCAGATACGTTTACTTAAGTAAAATATATTATTATTATTACCATTTATTTTGGACGGTCCACCCGGCGCTGACACGTTTTAATTGTGCGTCAGCAATGACGTAATTAACGGCGCAGAGAAAATGACCCGGGTAGTGTCCGAAAGTTTTTGGGGTTTTTTTTTTCTCATTTTGCCGACGAGCGCACTCTGTAGTCCACTACACAGAACCTCCAAGGTTCTAGGGAGTAGGGAATAGTGATTTCGGACACAGCCTCCGACTCCGTAACTCCGAGAAGCCGACTCCCACGAAGGCGGAAACCGGAAGCCAAATGATCCTTTTAGTTAACGTCTCACAGGCTGTGGTCGGAACCGCCTACTACGTACTGTATACTACCTACTAAGTGAAAGATTAGTATGCCATTCTGTTCACACCGAAGGATCCCTGTGGTCGGAACCGCCTACGAACGTAGTGTTCGCACTGAGTATGGCGTCAAATGAGTAGTGCGTTCCAACTGCATAGTATGTGAAGTTTGTGTACGCGAGAAATACCCGGATGTGTACTAGATTAGCACGAATTTCGGAGTATGCGCTGCTGCCCCATAATGCATTGCGAAATGTATATGTTAAGAGTTAGTGTAAACTGCTAATAAGACACGTTAGCCCCTAGCTAACGGGTCTGACCCTTTAGCCGAGCGGTTAGTGACGTCGCGTTGTGGTGCAGTACACCTCGTATCGAATCCCGCACCGGGCAAGAAAATAACCGGTTGCATTAGTTTAGCTACTATAAAAAAACATTATCTTGGCAGGACTGTTGATTTAAAAAGGTTCATGAAAATAAAAGATACGCAGTCAGCATCAGAAACAGGTTTATTGACAAGTAGGTAGAGTTTGTTTTGGTCTGATGATGCATAACAATTAACATAGTGCAAGGACAAAAACAGGCAAGTGTTGCAAGATACAAGTAACATAAGTGACAAATTGACAATAGAAGGTATGAAAAAGCGTTATAAGAATAAGTTTGATATGTCTTTTAGTAATATATCTGTGCAGTATTGTGAAAAAATGTCAGGGAATATGTAAAATGTAAACAAACTTTACAACAACTATGTACATGTATTCACCAGGGTTGGATAACGTTGAAATTGAAACAAGGACAATAGCACCACTCCCTGGGTAAAGGTTAAAAAAAGGGGAGGGAGATTGGCCACAGGTGCGCAGGACAAGGCAGGAACAGCAGAGCCAATCGGAGAAAGGAGAGGGAGATTGGGCACAGGTGCGCAGGAACAGCACAGCCAATTGGAGAAAGGAGAGGGAGATTGGGCGCAGGTGCGCAGGAACAGCACAGCCAATCGGAGAAAGGGGAACAGGTGAGTGAAGCCGGGCAATCGGGAGCAATCAGGGTCACTCGGGCAAACGGGCGCAGGTGAACCGAAACACCAATCAGGGGATGGGGAACAGGCGAGCCCCGATGACCCAGATCACACACCCATGACACATGAGTGACCGTGAATCGCTGCTGTCGACCCAGGACGTTCAGGTACAGTACACCGGCCAGCTGCTCTCCCCAAATCTCTGAAAACGTCGCAGCAGCGTTACCAACATAAACTGGCCATACAATGGAACTCTGCACGGCCACGTTCTCTCCCTAAAAAATATTAAAACTTAATAAAGTGATATAGTAACAGTCTTATTAGCGAAAATAACAACTGCTTTTGGCTTACTTTTTTTCTGATTTTTCCCTTTTTTCTCCCAATTTTGTGGCCAATCGATCCCTATTTTAGTTCGAACACCCACCCTCGTACAGCATGTGTTCACCAACTGCATCTCTCCGGCCGGCAGTCTCGAAGGAGTCGCCTCCCCACTTCTGTGACAAGGCGAATCCAGCCCGAACCCCTGCTTTTACCGACGCACACAGACGCATTCGTGTGACGAACACAAGCCGACTCTGCCCCCTCCCGAAGACAGCGTTGCCAGTTATTGCTGCTTCATTGAGTCCGGCCATAATCAGATCTGATGAGACCGGACCGAGTGGGCAACTGCATCGACACAAAGCCGATGCTTAGACCGCTACAATGCTACACCACCACCCTCTTTTGGCTTACTTTAAAATTCCCGTCAGTCCTCGCTGTCGCTGCCGGTAACCTACAAAATGCATTCTGGGACAGTGGCTGTATTTCTCGCATATACAAAATTCACATACTATGTAGTTGGAACGCACTGCATACTCATTTTGACGTCATACGTAGTATGAATAGTACGTTAGTTGGCGGTTCCGAACTCAGCCGACCCAGGACTGCCAACTGGACAACAAAAGATGTTGCATCCTGATCACTTTTGGGTGTATTTTATGGATTTGGGGCTGCTGATCATTAAAATCACCTTCAAATTTTCCTATCACATACCGTTTTGTGGCCCTGTGATGGCCTGGCGGCCTGTCCAGGGTGTCTCCCCGCCTGCCGCCCAATGACTGCTGGGATAGGCTCCAGCATCCCCGCGACCCTGAGAGCAGGATAAGCGGCTTGGATAATGGATGGATGGATGGAAAAATCTTATTTAAAATCCATTTATCATCACAACTGTTTTGCCCCCATCTATTGTCTGGATGCTTTGTCTTCCACACTGTTGTGACCTCGGAAATGGGGCTGAAATCTGTTGTCAGTACTTGTCAGGTGCATCGGACAAACGCCTGCAAGTGCAGCTTTTAAATGAACTACTTTTTCAACTAATTACCATCGTCTCTCAGGTTTGGAATAGTGCAACACAACCGTTCATTCTTTCCCTAATTCACATTCATGTCCGCTGATGTGTAACACAACCTACATATCAGACAATGGGAGATTAATCAGTCTGCACCGTGTTGGCCCCACTTCCGTAACAAAAAGCCTCCTGTACGGTTGGGTCGGCCCCGATAATAAAACAAAAAAAAATAACAGCACTTTACTGATTAGACTGAGCTATGCAAATTTTTCACACATGCACACACACACACACACACACACAAACAAACAAAACACACACAATAGCGTATGTATAGATGGGCTCCCGTAGCTATAGGCACACAGAACCACGTGTGCATACACACACACACACACACACACACAAACAAAACACAAACAATAGTGTATCTATAGGTGGGCTCCTGTATATATAAGCACACAGAACCACGTGCACACACACACACACACACACACACACACACACACACACACAAACAAAACACAAACAATAGTGTATCTATAGGTGGGCTCCTGTATATATAAGCACACAGAACCACGTGCACACACACACACACACACACACACACACACACACACACACACACACACTCCTTCCTGATAGAACCTGGACCTTTTTAAAACCATGTAGCATTCTTCTTACATCCCCTGAGCACCAAGCAACCAAGAAAAGCTGCGTTCAAGAGGAATAATGTTGGTGACCCCGCTCTGTCACCCCACCTCTGCTGCAGAGCTTTAGGGTGTGTGTGTGTGTGTGTGTGTGTGTGTGTGTGTGTGCGATCAGAGAGAAAAGATCCTACGTTAAATCTACGACTGTGTGTCAGAGCTGTGACCTCGCAGGTGACCCCGGCTCCCTCCGGCCGAGCGAGCAGAGAACAGAACGAGAGAGAGAGAGATAAAAGAGCACACTTTGGAAGTCATCCTCCATCTGTACCTCTTCTCCCCCTCCGCCCTTCTCGCCTCCACATCCAGGTTCTCCTCCAGGACAAACCCCTCCTCCCTAACACACCCTTCCCCTCCTCCATCCACCTCTACAATCACCTCCTCATTCTCTTCCTCCCCATCACCTAATCCCCCCCCCCTCCTCCTCTCAGTATTGGCAGCGGCCCCATAATGTTGACGCTCCTCTCCTACATTAATCTTCCACGCCTCCCTGCCCAGGCCTCCTCTCTGCCCATCTCTGTCTCCTCCTCCTCCTAACCCGCACACCTCCCATTGTACCAGGCCTCATTGTAATGTGAGCCTGACTTCAGCTCCATGCACTAGCAGGCAAGATGCTGCCCTCCTCTCTCTTTTTCTATCTGTCTGTCTCTCGGTCTGCCTGTCTGTCTCTCGGTCTGCCTGTCTGTCTGTTTCTGTCTGTCTTACTTTTTCTTTGTATGTTTTTCTATCTCTCGCTGTCTGTCAGTCTGTCCGTCAGTTGATGGTCACAAACGTGCATGTAAAGCACACGCACACTCACAGACATACACAAATACACACAAAGTATGATGTGGTGTGCACATACATGCTATCTCACACACACACACACACACACACACACACACACACACACACACACACACACACACACACACACACACCTGCACACTTATTTGCAGCATCTCTGTCTCTCTCCCCCTTTATATGTCTGTCTCTTTGTCGGTCTGTCTCTCCCTCTCTCTCTCCCTCTCCTCCTTTATCTGTCTGTCTGTTTCATGCTCTTTTTCTGCCTATGTCTCCTCTCTACCTGTCTCTCTCTACCTGTCTCTCTCTCTGTCTCGTTCTCGCCTTCTCCGTCTTTCTTCCTCGTTCCCTCTGACTTTCTCCAACTTTCTCTGTCTATCTCTCTCTCTCTCTCTCTCTCTCTCTACATCTGTCTGCCTATCTGTTTGTCTCTCCCTGTCTCTCTATCTGTCTCTCTGTCTCAGTATTAATTGCCTCAGACCACCGCTCGGTTTCTCTTGCAGATGTCTCGCTCTCTAATTTGCGTAGAGGCACAATCAGCCCCATCTGTCCTGGTTTTTCCTTTCCTCTCTCCTCCTCCCTCGCTCCCTACATCCTTCTCCACCCCCCCTGCCATCCAACCCCCCTACTCGCTCTCCTAAATCTCCTTACTAAGCCCACCCCATACTCCTCCTCTGACAACACCCTCATTACACACACACACACGCGCGCGCACACACACACACACACACAATCTCATCCCCTCCCCATCCTACAACCCTGTCCCCCCCACCTGCACCCCCCCAACCCCGCAAAAAAAACCTCCTACTCCTCCTAAAGAAAAGCTTGTCAGCGGTGCGGGGATTGAGAGCCTATCAAAAAGCTATAGAAGAGTGCTTTGGTTTGGAGGGACACAATCGAGGGGCCGGGGTGAGGCGGAGGCCCCCTACCAGCTCACTTTTTTCTGGGGGCTGCAGGGCCTGTCAGGGCCAGTGAAAGAGGCTCTGGGCAGGATAAACGGGGACAGATGGGTGGACTTATAGGGGTGGAATAATCAGCCTCCAACCACGGCTCCGCGAAGGTGGCGCGTGATGCTGTTTGTTTGTCGCCCAAAACAAAATAATGACCGCCGTTTGTGCGCGGGTGCCGCGCGTCCGCCTTGTCCTCGTCAAGACGGAGGGTTCCCAAAGTTCACCCGCGACACGCACACGCACATACACACACATGCACACACACACACACTGGGAAATAAATATGGAAAGATGAAGCTATAGGAAAGATAAACATGCAAAATGTGTGGAGGAGCCCAAACCATAAAACATTATTTCTCTTTCCTGTCCCCTATTCATCTCTTTCTGTCTCTCTCTCTCACTCTGTCTCTCTCTCTGTCGTTCTGTCTCTCTCTCTTTCTGTCTCTGTCTCTCTCTCTCTTTCTGTCTCTCTCTCTCACTCTGTCTCTCTCTCTGTCGTTCTGTCTCTCTCTCTTTCTGTCTCTGTCTCTCTCTCTCTTTCTGTCTCTCTCTCTCACTCTGTCTCTCTCTCTGTCATTCTGTCTCTCTCTCTTTCTGTCTCTGTCTCTCTCTCTCACTCTGTCTCTCTCTCTCTCTTTCTGTCTCTTTCTCTCACTCTGTCTCTCTCTCTGTCTCTCTCTCTGTCATTCTGTCTCTCTCTGTCTCTCTTTTTTGCTGTCTGTCTGTCTGTCTGTCTCCGTGTCACTGTCTCTCTCTGTCGCTCTGTGTCTCTGTCTCTCTCTCTATCATTCTCTGTCTCACTCTCTCTTTTTTTCTCTGTCTGTCTCTCTCTCTGTCTGTCTCTGTCTCTCTGTCGCTGTGTGTGTCTCTCTCTTTCAATCCTCATCTCTCTTCTCTCCTTGCTTCCGTTTCTAATTTTTCTCTATTTCACCTATTTTTCCATCTGTTTTCTTCCATGTTGTGTTGTATGTTGTATGTTGTAGTGTGTGTTGTGTGTGGTATGTTGTGTTGTATGTTGTATTGTGTGTTGTATGTGGTATGTTGTGCGTTATATGTGGTATGTTGTGTTGTATGTGGTATGCTGTATGTTGTGGTGTGTGTTGTATGTTGTATTGTATGTTGTATGTTGTGAGTTATATATGGTATGTGGTATGTTGTGTTGTATGTGGTATGTTGTATGTTGTGTTGTATGTGGTATGTTGTATGTGGTATTGTATGTTGTGTGTTATATGTTGTGTCTTGTGTGTTCCATGTGCTGTCCTGTCTGCAGCTCTGTTTGATGCTGTTGGCTCAGTCTCCTTTGAAAATAGCCTTTTGAGTCTCAGTGGGATTTTACCTGATCAAATAATAACACTAATATAAACTCCATTATATTCTTCCCAAAGCTTTTGAACACTGTGGTGAGTATTGTGTGTCATTCCCAGTCACTAAAACTCACAAGGACTGTTAAATGAATGCTGGAGAACAGGAAAAAGCAAAATATTTAAGTTTTTGGAGTGTTTCTAACTACACACAGTTGATTGATGACTCATCCCAGAGGCAGACTCCGTTGTGTTTGACGGGGTATGATGGCGTGATGGATGGCGTATTTAGCAGGAGCAGCATTACAGATCAGCTCTTTAGACTTCAGCGGCGCTTCTCTGAGCTCCTTCTATCTCTGTTTTTCAGCCTTTGTCTTCTGGCCTGGAGAGGACCATTGAGACGAGTGAGTCCTGTGTTCCTCTCTGGACTGCTTTGTGAGACGCACAATGACCATTCAGCTCTGTTGGTGGTAGGGGGATCTTTTCATCCGTTCTCTGCCGCGATCCGGCCCTCCGACATTGCAGCAGTGGAGACTTGAGGGTGACGAGGAGGAGCACGCACCTCCACTTTCAACAATAACAACAACAACAACAAAAAAGACAACAAAAGTAAGCATTTTTGCAAAGGCATGACATCAGTTCTGCACGTGTGAGTTTTTAAATGCATTATACATGTGTTCAATTGCACAATATGGATTTTTAGATGCGTTCTGTGAGTTTAGTAAATTAATTGTGTGAGTTTTGTAAAACTTCGCAGTCAGAAATTTCGTCAGTAAACTCCGATTTTGATTTCCATAAAAATAAAAATTCAGTAGAGGTGACATCACATCTGTCTAAACACAAAGATTAACTATAGACTTCAGCAAACAGGGCAATCTGACTGTTAGTTTCTACCTCCTGCAGTTGTTTCACAGACATGAGTGCCCCCCCCCCATCATAACACAATTTGTCTGGGATAAAATGAAAATACCCAAAACAGCTGAATCGGTGGATCAGCTGATGCTGAATGCCAACAAGCGCCCTAGTTCAGATATCTCCCATCTCTCCTCGAACCTCCTACATCCTTACCTCCTGCACCCTTAACTCCTACACCCTCACTTCACAGCTCCTGGACCTCACACTCTCTCTTTCTCTCTCTCTGTCTGTCTATTCAGGCCTCTCCTCTCGTTCACACTTGACAGTCGGCTGAGTTTGGACTGTGTCTCTTGTGAGGGCCTTGTGAAAGGCCATTGTTTTGAGGCCGCTGCGCGTGTTATCTGCCATGGCCTCTTGTGTCACTCACAAGAGGCCGGAGGTGACCGGCGGGGCCCAGGGACCACGTATAGACTGAACTCGGGGCCCATCCAGGTCTCGCTGGGGTCCTCAAGAGTCTGACTGGGGGGGGGGCTATGGGGGCGACTCCCCACCTCGTTACCCCATCGCTTTCCAGTGCAGGAGACTACAATCGCTGGACGGAGTCCCGAAGCAGCCCCCTCTACGGTCACGGTCTCGTCTCATTCAATGACAGTTTGTTCTCAATTAGATTGCTTTTGTGGCAAAGTGAAAGCCTTTTGCTGACAAATTCTCCGCTGCCATCTGGGGAGGGCTTTCTCTGGGGGTAAAGAGATGGCATCCATGCCATAATGCCGATGTTTCGCCTCTCCATAACCGACCACCCCACCACCCCACCGCCACCACTGGGCCTGTCTTTATAGTCTCATTTTGGCTTTTTCAATGGCCTGGCTTTCTGCCTGGCTGAATGGCCCTTAACTAGCTGTTTAAAACTTCCTAGATATCTAAATCTCGCCCGGGCCATAGCCAGACACTGCCGGATGCTGGAATACTGTTGTGCAAGTGCAGCCGGAAGACAAACAAGAGCCGAGTTAAACAGCGTTGACAAATCATGAAGCCGGGTACCTGTTACAGTGATGCTGTACAAAGACGGCCCTCTGTTTCACTTGTGGTAACATTGTAACTACTACACTGCTACACCTCTAAGAGCGGCTGTCCTAATCTGGACAAAAGATGTGATGAAGAGGAGGAACATAGCACATAACATAGCACAGCTCAACACAGCGTAACACAACACAACATAATACAACACAACACAGTATAACACAATAAAACATAATACAACACAACATCACATAACACAACATCACATAACACAACACAGTATAGCACAACACAACACAGTATAACATAACACAACACAGTATAACACAACACAATATAACACATAACATTGCACAACACAACATGACACAACACAACATAACACAGCACAACATAACACAACACAACATAATACAACACAACATAACACAACATCACATAACATCACATAACAGCATAACACAACACAACATGACAACACAGTGAAACACAACACAATGTAATACAACACAACATAACAATACAACATAAGACAACACAGTATAATACAACATCACATAACAACACAACGTAACACAACACACAATATAACATAACAGCCTCATTTTCATTGTAGCTCATTAGCGTGTGTTTGTCGTTGTCAGCTATGAAGCATGTTATGCAGACGGTCTCATATAAAACACGTTATGCAGACGGTGTCTCATATAAAACACGTTATGCAGACGGTGTCTCATATAAAACACGTTATGCAGACGGTGTCTCATATAAAACACGTTATGCAGACGGTGTCTCATATAAAACACGTTATGCAGACGGTGTCTCATATAAAACACGTTATGCAGACGGTGTCTCATATAAAACGTTATGCAGACGGTGTCTCATATAAAACATGTCATGCACACGGTGTCTCATATAAACCATGTTATGCAGACGGTGTCTCATATAAAACACGTTATGCAGACGGTGTCTCATATAAAACGTCATGCAGATGGTGTCTCATATAAAACACGTCATGCAGACGGTGTCTCATATAAAACACGTCATGCAGACGGTGTCTCATATAAAACACGTCATGCAGACGGTGTCTCATATAAAACACGTCATGCAGACGGTGTCTCATATAAAACACGTCATGCAGACGGTGTCTCATATAAAACATCATGCAGACGGTGTCTCATATAAAACACGTCATGCAGACGGTGTCTCATATAAAACACGTTATGCAGACGGTGTCTCATATAAAACACGTTATGCAGACGGTGTCTCATATAAAACATTATGCAGACGGTGTCTCATATAAAACATGTCATGCACACGGTGTCTCATATAAACCATGTTATGCAGACGGTGTCTCATATAAAACACGTTATGCAGACGGTGTCTCATATAAAACACGTCATGCACACGGTGTCTCATATAAACCATGTTATGCAGACGGTGTCTCATATAAAACGTCATGCAGATGGTGTCTCATATAAAACACGTCATGCAGACGGTGTCTCATATAAAACACGTCATGCAGACGGTGTCTCATATAAAACACGTCATGCAGACGGTGTCTCATATAAAATACGTCATGCAGACGGTGTCTCATATAAAACACGTCATGCAGACGGTGTCTCATATAAAACACGTCATGCAGACGGTGTCTCATATAAAACACGTCATGCAGACGGTGTCTCATATAAAACACGTTATGCAGACGGTGTCTCATATAAAACATTATGCAGACGGTGTCTCATATAAAACATGTCATGCACACGGTGTCTCATATAAACCATGTTATGCAGACGGTGTCTCATATAAAACACGTTATGCAGACGGTGTCTCATATAAAACACGTCATGCAGACGGTGTCTCATATAAAACACGTCATGCAGACGGTGTCTCATATAAAACACGTCATGCAGACGGTGTCTCATATAAAACACGTTATGCAGACGGTGTCTCATATAAAACACGTTATGCAGACGGTGTCTCATATAAAACGTTATGCAGACGGTGTCTCATATAAAACGTTATGCAGACGGTGTCTCATATAAAACGTCATGCAGACGGTGTCTCATATAAAACACGTCATGCAGACGGTGTCTCATATAAAACACGTCATGCAGACGGTGTCTCATATAAAACACGTCATGCAGACGGTGTCTCATATAAAACACGTTATGCAGACGGTGTCTCATATAAAACGTTATGCAGACGGTGTCTCATATAAAACACGTCATGCAGACGGTGTCTCATATAAAACACGTCATGCAGACGGTGTCTCATATAAAACACGTCATGCAGACGGTGTCTCATATAAAACACGTTATGCAGACGGTGTCTCATAAAGCACGTTATGCAGACGGTGTCTCATAAAGCACGTTATGCAGACGGTGTCTCATATAAAACATGTTATGCAGACGGTGTCTCATATAAAACATGTTATGCAGACGGTGTCTCATATAAAACACGTCATGCAGACGGTGTCTCATATAAAACACGTCATGCAGACGGTGTCTCATATAAAACATGTCATGCAGACGGTGTCTCATATAAAACACGTTATGCAGACGGTGTCTCATATAAAGCACGTTATGCAGGCGGTGTCTTATATAAAACACGTCATGCAGACGGTGTCTCATATAAAACACGTCATGCAGACGGTGTCTCATATAAAACATCATGCAGACGGTGTCTCATATAAAACACGTTATGCAGACGGTGTCTCATATAAAACACGTTATGCAGACGGTGTCTCATATAAAACATCGTGCAGACGGTGTCTCATAGAAAACACGTCATGCAGACGGTGTCTCATATAAAACACGTTATGCAGACGGTGTCTCATATAAAACACGTTATGCAGACGGTGTCTCATATAAAACGTCATGCAGACGGTGTCTCATATAAAACATGTCATGCAGACGGTGTCTCATATAAAACACGTTATGCAGACGGTGTCTCATATAAAACACGTTATGCAGACGGTGTCTCATATAAAACATCATGCAGACAGTGTCTCATATAAAACACGTTATGCAGACGGTGTCTCATATAAAATGCTCACATCGTTGTTAGATTTGAAAACTTTCAATACAAAAATGAACTAATAGCAAAAAGTGCTGCGTTTCCTTTGCCCCCTTTGAACCCCCCTCAGGAGCCGGCCCTGGTCCCCAGACCCCCTGTTTGGGAAGCTCTGCTCTAGATCTGATGTGTTGAAGCAACAGATGGCACTGTGTAATGTTTGCCTTCATGCCATTTCGTGCAGGTCAGTCATGTGGGCTTTGAGGCACTTTGTGTTAACAGTTCATTTGTTTGGGTAGTTCTCATGGTGTAGGTTATTGTCTGCAACACGCAGACGTGTGTCGACTGTGAATTTGATCATTTCTTTTTTTTTGACTGCAGTGTGGCGTTCAGGTTTGTGTTGTGTTGTGTTGTGTTGTGTACTGTGTGTTGACAGAAAAGGTCATCAAATATGTTCACTTAAACCCGCAAGTGCAGATTTAGGGACCGTCCGTTGTGCAGAAATAACCAGGTAATAGACTGGTCATTACTGAGTTATATATGGCAGACCAGGGCTCTTCTGGAGCGCCAGCTTGCTTCTTTGTCATAACGTAGTTTTAAATATAGTCTGTATAAAACGCTGTATGGGGTATACTCACAAATCACATAGTATATATTCACAAATACAAGTATTTTGAATCCCGGTGTTACTGGGATAAATACCAATCTACTGTTTAATATGAAGTGAAGACATGGATGCTTTTAGACTCTCGGGGGGGGGGGGTTAGACTACACGTCAAGATATTGTTTGGAATGATATAACGATGATGATGATGATGATGATGATGATACAAGTGACAAAAACCATGTGACATACCTTAAAATAGATTCATGGTATAACAATTATCACTCACCAGATTCATTACAAACATAATTTTCAGTTGTGTATCAAGTTTCACAAAACCCCATGAGACACTCGGCATATCGCAAACATTAAAACCACCTAAACCGAGATGTTTTCACAAATAACGACAGGCGTGTGTGTGTGTGTGTGTGTGTGTGTGTGTTCAGCTATATTTGTGAGGACCAATTTGAGTTTTCAGCCCCCAGTGAGGACATTTTGGCCGATCCTCACTTCCTTTAGGGTCTGTTTTAGGGTTAAGGTTGAATTAGGATTAAGTTAAGGTTAGGGGAAGGGTTAAGGTGAGGCATGTAGCGCTGATGGTTAAGGTTAAAGGCTAGAGGATGAATCTGGTCCGTGAGGGTCCTCACAACGGTAGGAAAACAAATTGTGTGTGTGTGTGTGTGTGTGACAAACAGAGGGATGGGAGAGACTGAAAAGACGGGAGGGTTAAGGAGACGTTGGGAACCTGTGGAGATTGTGGTGACACGTCGACCAGGGGTTGTGTTAAACAGGGAGATGTGTGATGTGCGACGTGGAAATCTAACCCAGTTCTCTCTTCCGCCTCCGTGTCCACCAGGAAAGCTGAACTGAAATGCGCTGGCTCTTCACTCGTTCTACTCAGTCGCACCTGGATGGCGCTCAGTGCTGAAACAGCCCCGTGATGACCGAGAGTTGCCAGGTACGACTACAGCCACGTTTAGTGCCTTGCTCCTGGATGTTTCGAGTGTAGATACTGACGTGTCGTGACTGTGATCACGCTGGGGACCGAGGGAAGTTTGAAAGATGGGATGAAAATGAAGAATGAAAGTGGTGGGGGTGTACTCCTCCCAAACACACACACACACACACACACACACACACACACACACGCACACACTCGCACACTCCCAGTCTTTTGTTAGCCATTTGTTTATCTTGTGAGCCCCAGCCCTGGGAGCAGCAGACAATGAGTTTGCAGATCAACAGGCTCCCTGAATGGTGCGGCTCTCCTTTATCTGCTGCCCCTGAACGCGCAGCACCTCAGAGCGCCGCTGATTAAGAGCCCAACAGGCCATCTCAGGCTCAAAGGCACAAAGGAAGCCGCTCCACTTATCCAATAAAAAGAAGGGCCCCACACAATCGTTGCGGGCGGCCCCATGCTGGCCTCACACTTCACTGATCAGTGGAAGCGAGTAAGGGGAGACGAGAGAGAGAGAGAGAGAGCCACTCCAACCGACTGATGCTTTCCAATTCAGGCTGGCTAGCAAACCTGGGGGGTCTGTGTGTGTGTGTGTGTGTGTTTATGTGCATGTGTGCATGCGTGTGTGTGTGGTGTCAGCTTGTTAACTCCTCAAGTGAGGATACTGAGCGGTTTTTTTTACGGTGCGGAGGCTCTCACTAACTTGACTCCTCTCCACGGCAGGATGTGTCAGCATCAGTGCCGCTTCAAAACGATGCAGGTCTAATAACTATCTAGATACTAGTGTTTCACTGGAAACATCACTTCCTGTATTGTGGGACTGTGCTAAAGCGTACATCAGGGGTCGCATTATTTCCTTCACATGTGCTAAGAAAAGAAAAATGGATGCCAAAGTGGGAATTGGAGGATGAAATAAGTGATTTAGAAAAACAACATAAGCAAACCAATTCTCCTAGTCTTATTAAAACTCTTAATGCAACCCATAGAGAACTTAACAGTTTGTTATTAGAGAAGATTGGGGGAAGCTTAAGATTCGCTAACCAGTGATATTATGAATATGGCATTTAGATTGATTTTGATTGATTGATTGATTGATTGATTGATTGATTTGAGAATGTTGATTGAGAAGTATAGAGAAGGCCAGAAGGAGTTACATTGTGTCTTTGTGGATTTAGAGAAAGCATATGACAGGGTGCCGAGAGAGGAGGTGTGGTATTGTATGAGGAAATCGGGAGTTGCAGAGAAGTATGAAGGAGTGGTGCAGGATATGTATGAGGGAAGTGTGACAGTGGTGAAGTGTGCAGTTGGAATGATAGATGGGTTCAAGGTGAAGGTGGGATTACATCAAGGATCGGCTCTGAGCCCTTTCTTGTTTGCAATGGTGATGGACAGGTTGACGGGCAAGATCAGGCAGGAGTCTCCATGGACGACGATGTTTGCGGATCATATTGTGATCTGTAGTGAGAGTAGGGTGCAGGTTGAGGAGAGCCTGGAGAGGTGGAGGTATGCACTGGAGAGAAAAGGAATGAAAGTCAGTAGGAGCAAGATGGAATACATATGCGTGAATGAGAGGGAGAACAGTGGAATGGTGAGGATGTAAGGAGTACAGGTGACGAAGGCGTATGAGTTTAAATACTTGGGGTCAACTGTCCAAAGTAACGGGGAGTGCAGAAGAGAGGTGAAGAAGAGAGTGCAGGCAGGGTGGAGTGGGTGGAGAAGAGTGTCAGGGATGATTTGTGACAGAAGGGTACCAGCAAGAGTTAAAGGGAAGGTTTACCAGATGGTTGTGAGACCAGCTATGTTATATGGTTTGGAGACAGTGGCACTGACAAAAACACAGGAGGTGGAGCTGGAGGTGGCAGAGTTGAAGATGTTAAGATTTTCATTGGGAGTGACAAAGAAGGACAGGATTAGGAACAATTATATTAGAGGGACCGCTCAAGTTGGACCGTTTGGAGACAAAGCAAGAGAGGCAAGATTGAGATGGTTTGGACATGTGTGGAGGAGAGATGCTGGGTATATTGGGAGAAGGATGCTGAATATGGAACTGCCAGGGAAGAGGAGAAGAGGAAGGCCAAAGAGGAGGTTGATGGGTGTGGTGAGGGAGGACATGCAGGTGGCTGGTGTGACAGAGGAAGATGCAGAGGACAGGAAGAAATGGAAATGGATGATCCGCTGTGGCAGTAGTAGTAGAATGGCATTTAGATTGAAAAAAAAAACAGGAAGTGCATAGAATCAAATCCAAGAACCCAAAATTTCATACTAAACCAGATGAGACAGCAGGATCCTTTGCAGAGTTTTACAAATCCCTATATAATAACTCAGACACTTGCTCTGAGAATGCACAACTTGAAACATTTCTGAAAGCCACAAAATTTACAGAATTAACAGAATCATTGGCTAAGGAATTAGGTGAACCAAGAGAAGAATGGGACATTGAGCAGGTGATCTCCACTCTGAAAAATAATAAAAGTCCAGGACCGGATGATTCATTAATGAGTTTTACAAAATCTTTATCTTATTATCTCCCCTGTTATTAAAAGCATACCATCATGCATTTGAGTTAAAGGTTATGTCCCCTTCCTGGAGAGAAGCAACCATAGTAATACATAAAGAGGGTAAAGACCCCACTGAATGCCAGTCCTTTAGGCCAATATCACTACTGAATGGAGATTCTCACATTTTAACAGCAATTTTGGCTCAACAGGTAAGTAAGAGTTTCACCCAAATTATCCATCCTGATCAGACTGGTTTTATTACTGGAAGATGCTGTGGAGATAATACCAGAAAATTACTTAACGTAATAAAATTATGAGGAAAAATAAGAAATAATCAAAATGCATTTGATCGTGTATCATCACGGTAATTATTTCAAACACTAAAACAGTTTAAATTTGTCCCTAATTTCATAAACTGGATACAAACACTATTCAGACCTGCAGGCTGCTGTCAGAGTTAATGGGTATAGATCAGAGATTTACATTTGAATGTGGGCGTAGACAGGGCTGCTTTCTTTTGCCCCTTCTGTTTGCCATTAGTATTGAACCACTAGCACAGCTCATTAGAGATGATAATAACATAAAAGGAATTGAAATGAATAGAGCATAAATTATCCCTTTATGCAGATGATGTGCTACTATAGTATATGACAGAACCAACAACAATGATACCACACCTAAAGGAACTTGTTTCTCAATATGGATAATTATTCAGGATACAAAATAAATGTGGAAAAAACAGAAGCCATGGATATTAATAGTAGAAAACCACAGAGTATAAAACTCCAGAGTGGGTTTGAATGGTCCAAAGATGGTATTAAGCATCTCAGTATTTCCATCCCTAAGTATACACAAACCTTTTTTATGCCAAGTATAAGAAAATAATTCAGTGCATTAGTAATGATTTTGACTGGCGGTCTGTGCTCTCACTGTCTCTACTAGGCCATATTGAAAGCATACTTATGAATGTTTTGCCCAGGCTGCTTTATTTATTCCAGATGTTACCTATTGGAGTCCCCAATCTGGATAAATTGATTTCTCAGTTCATATGGTAAAGAAAGTGCCCAAGAATCAGGCGTAAAACATTACAGCTATCTGAGTCAGATGGGGAGCTTAAATTTCCAAACTTGAGATATAACTTTTGGGCCACACAGATAAAGCCCTTGCTAATGTGGACCCAGAATGGTACATATACATGCTGGCTTAATATTGGAAAAAGCATGTGCCCAGAGTCCCTGCACATGCTACCGTTTGTGGATGCCCCTATAGAAGAAATAGGACAGTGGACTGCAGTTACCTTAAAAATATGGAGAAAAAAAATACAGTCAGCATGTGGGCTACCCAAAACAATCTCACCACTAACAAGCTTTGGATATATGAAGACCTTTATACCTAGCGACTTAGATGCAGGGTTTAGAAAATGGCCAGAACATGGTTTAACTGAAGTGCATCAGATATTGAGCAAGGGCAATCTTAAGACATCTGAACAGTTAAAAAGTTATTTCAATCTCCCTATGGCAGACTTCTTCAGATATTTGTAGCTAAGACATTTTTGACTACACACAAAGAACTGGAAACGCTCATAAAACCAACCCAAATAGAAAATTATCTCATTTTACAAATGGGAAATGGAGAAAAGAGAAAAATTTGTAAACTATATCAAACATGTTTGCCTATGAACCCAGATAGCTCCTTAAATATAAAGTAGGGATGGGAATCAGAAATAAACACGGGTAAAACACAGGATACCTGAAGGGAAATGAGCATAGAAGCAAACCTCGTGACAAATTCAAACACGTGGAGAGAATTCAAATGGAAAGTGATCGCTAGATATTTCCCGAATGCCTGAGATCGTGTCAAAGATGGGTCCAACACACACCAGTTCCTGCTGGAGAAACTGTGGAGCATAAATTGGAAACCATACTCACACACTTTGGCTATGCCCTAAGTTACATGTCTTTTGGAAAGAGGTACTTGATGCTCTTAAAGAAGTGTTCCAGCAGAATATCCTGCAAGATCCTATGGTGGCAGTACTGGGAGTAATACCTGATGGTCTAGAGGGGAGGTCAAAGAAATATCTCGTAGGAATACTACTTACCAGCAACCCTGAAGTGTATTGCAATTTTTAAAAAGTATGGGATGTCTACCAGATGCAACAAAAAACATTTATTAAGGCTCCAAAAATGTATATTCATTAAGCAATGGGGCCCTGTCGTGGATTTGCTAAGACAGTAAGGGATTCTTTTTTATTATTTATTTATATTGTCTTCTTTCATAACATATCTTTTATAACATATCCCTTGATTATGTGGCTATTATTTTACCTTGGAGTGGATCTCCTTTATTGTTCGTCTACTTAATATTTGAAATTCAATGTGAAGAATGTATAGCTACAGATGGAAAAGGAAAGGTGTCTTTGTATGAAAATATATTGTAATATTGCTTAACTAAATAAAAAACTAAGTTAGAAATGATGTGATTCTCTCACATGAGAAAGTTTGTGTTGGCTGAGAGGTGTTGAGTTTCAGGGGGGTTATGGATGAGAATCATTGATTCATTGACTGACTGACTGACTGATTGAGTCATTCATTCATTCAGTCATTCATTGACTGATTTATTGTCGTTTCGGTAATTCAATGTGTGCCATACAGCCAACATCAAATCAATAATAGACAACTACTGTATCACCAATATCAACAGTAATAATGACAAACATTGCATTTAGTAATATAATGATAAGAGGCAGCATCCACACACAAAGATTTAATTTCTCTTGTTTGTTTATCCTTTTGATAGTGGTTGGGACAAATGATCTTCAAATCCGGTTTGGTTTGGCAGGGTGGCACCTCATACCTGATGACAAAAGCTTAGACACTAAACGGACCAAGCGGTTCCCAAAGCTTTTCATGCCATGACCTATCTGTGGAGATATTTTTCACTCCAGACCCACCAAACATTTTAGCATAACTGCAGATAGATAAGCGTATTGGTGTGCATGTAAATCTCTTCATTTCTACTCTACTTGCATCATATTGTATTGTATCATATTATATGAATATTTCAACTCTATCGCTGGTATAAAAAGTAGCATTAGTGGCCAATGATGCCTCCTTGCACCATAATTTTTCACTTACCAGACCGAAATTTGCACTGTCCTGTGAGCATGCAATGCAAATCCACAATCTGTTGTTGGTGTACAATATAGTTGAAAGGAACTGATACGAATGCAGCTGAGTGAAGCTCGCCTGCATTTGTTCTCTGCTTGTTTTTGGAGGGTATACGGTAAGACGAGGTGAAATGAGGTGAATTTCGGATGGAAATCGGGTCTTAGAGAAAGTGGAGGCGTGTGTGTGTGTGTGTGTGGGGGGGGGTGTTGAGAGTGTGGGAGAAGCTGTAAATGAGTATTAGGATGGAGGTGTGTGAGGGGGGGGGGTGTAGTTTGAGAACCAACAGTCTAAACCAGCTGCATGGCAAATAAGAGGCACCTCCCCTTCCTCTTGTGGGCCACAAAGGATGAAAGCTGGGTTCCTGCTGGGTGGCACAGGCACCAGGTGACCGGAGCAACCTGACCAGTACAGCGAGGTGCTCCCTAATGCGTAAAACCATACCCGGAGCTGTATGGAGCCCCATTTGATGGAGTTTTTCCAAAGGAGGTTGGGGAGGGTGACGGGTCAGGGGAGGTGGGTGAGGGTCTCTCTGTTGTTTTTAAACCCAACCACATAATCTCAGCCTCCGAGCATCACACAATGGCATTTGGTTTGAAGGTAGCACCGCAGAGACCTGGCCTTAACTAGCGGTTGTGTTCCCCGGCTTAATAATACGGTGAGGTCAAGTTACATATCTGCGATGAATAGGGACGCCTTGCAGGAAACTCCAGTCTGCTCTTATTGTGTGTTTTCACAGTCCAATTAGTGACAGGAGATTTGGGGAAGCACTTAGCAAGCTCTGCCTCCAGCTACCTTGTATTTCCACAACTTCGACAAGATCCTCGCTCGTTCTTGTTCAACGTTTAAGCTCTTTCTGTGCCAAACCAGCGAGAATATGTTCTGTAAAAACAATGCACACAGGCATCCCATTCAAAGATGAGTACTTTTATTCTAAAACACCACGTATATCCACCCGATGTGCACCATTAAATAGTGCAGTGTTTCTCAACCGGGGGTCCGCGGACCCCTAGTGGTCCGTGGTGTAATTGCAAGGGGTCCGTGAAAATAAAATATCTTTAAAAAAAAGATCCTATGACATTTATAGAAATAGGATTATTTTACTCAAACGTGACTGAGACCTTTATCTACCTAAACTATAAAGGGTAACAGGACTTTTTTTCTCTAATTACATCTGTTTCACAAGTGTAATTTATTGTATTTTAATAAGAGATCTCGCTCCCGTTTGCATTGTTAAAAGTTACTGAATACATATTCTGTTTTGTTACATACGTATATCTGAAAGTTACTGAATACATATTCTGTTTTGTTACATATATCTGAAAGTTACTGAATACATATTCTGTTTTGTTACATATATCTGAAAGTTACTGAATACATATTCTGTTTTGTTACATATATCTGAAAGTTACTGAATACATATTCTGTTTTGTTACATATATCTGAAAGTTACTGAATACATATTCTGTTTTGTTAGCTATATCTAAGACAACTGAAAGCTCTTATTTTTGCCCCAAAGAGTGAATAAATGCTATAATTTAATTTAAAATGCAGTTTCTACTGTTTCTATCAAATTGCAACCCCCCTCCCCCAAGATCAGGTGGAGGGGTCCTCAGGGTAGATCAAAAATACGCAGGGGGTCCAGGACCCCAAAAAGGTTGAGAACCACTGAAATAGTGCGCCTCAAAAGTCTTATTATCTAAGAAATAAATACAAGGATTGAAGGAATTGAGGGCTTAAAGGCGGAAGGAGACACCTACCGTTCTCTGGAAAGCACCTTCACTGGCTTCTTTTTCCCCTCAAACATGAAGGGACAGTGGCTATCTTTAGATAATAATAGTAATGATTTTATCAGCATAGGGGCAGGTTACATGTAAAAGGTGCAAAGGAACAAAAGCAAAAAGCGAAGAGAACAATAAAAGAATCTGATTGCAGGGTGACATAGAGATAAAACCAATAAAACAAGGTATAGGTTTTAAATTCCCGTATTATTTTACACATTGAGCCCAGGATACGTGTAATGTTTACGGTTTAACAATGCACGTGGCGCCTCTTGCGTGGTAATTTGACGTGGTTTTATTTTATTCACCGAGGGGCGCTGTCGGGTCATTGTGTTGTAAGTGGTTGTGGGTCGAGAGGAAGAAGAAGAACGAGACCGGAAATGTGGGTATCGCGATAGTTGTGATTGTTCGGCTAAGTTTTTTTATTATTATTATTATTGTTCGGCTAAGTAAGTTAAGGAATTTAAACGTTACGTTGCTGTTTTGGAGTCGAGTTCTTAACACGGGCGACGAGGATTCAAATTTTTTTCTTTCTTTCCGAAAACATGGCTGCGCATCGCCGTCGTTCCCTACTTTGGATATCAACGAAGACCGGAACTCATCTGTCCGCCGGAAGTGTTTGTTTTCCGTTGGAAGAAGCGGTTACAGCGTTTTGAAAAACGTCATAATTGCGCTAGCTACACAAGAGAACGTGCAATGCTTGTGTATTATGCAGGGGAAGGTGTACAGGACATCTGTGATACGCCCGCCGACACCGGGGAAGCAAAGGGCTGTAGATAAACTAGGTGAGTACTTCTCCCCTAAAATGAAACACAGCCTGTGAGACTTACAAATTCAGCCAAGCTAACAACTAGCAAGGGGAAACGCTTGGCTCCTGTCACACGAGGCTGCGGCGGAGACAGCACTGTCATAAACACCTAAAACGGTATTCAGAAGCAATACCTGCAAAATTCATTCCCGTAGCTGATAGATTGGAATAAGAGGAGACATTTTAAACATGTCCCGAAAACTAAGAGCAACCGGTTATTTTCTTGCCCGGTGCGGGATTCGATACGGGGTGTACTGCACCACAAGGCGACATCACTAACCGCTCGGCTAAAGGGTTAGACTTGTTGATTAGGGACTAACGTGCCTTATTAGTAGTTTACAGTAGTAAGGAGGCCAAAGGTCAGCACCCTTATGTCTGAATAATCCATATTTGAGTCCGTAGACACATAAAAAGCAAATGACTGGACGAGAAATTGTTCGGAAATGTTTTAATGTTTTTAAATTTTTATCAGAAATATACTTTCTCCGGCGACCTACACAATTTGAAAATAAGCGAACATACCGTGCTCGCAGCTGATTGGCTGACAGGCCGAAGTGGGTGTGACCAGGAGGATTTACCTGGGGCATGTTCGGTCTGAAAACGGTGTGCGCCGTTTTGCTACGGTTTCCGGGTTGAAAAACGTGTCCTCGAAACGGGGTTAAACGGTGTCCAACGGGCTCTGAGGTGAGTTTTCTCTCGTTTGGTGGGCGTGTCAGAGGCGTTACCCAATCAGCTGCGACAGACCCCGCCGTATTAAAAAGGCAGTGCGGTTAAAATCCCCGTGTTACCTCCGGCTTGGTCGGGCGTCCCCACAGTCACAATTGGCCGTGTCTGCGGTTGGGAAGTCGGTTGTGGATATGTGTCATGGTCGCTGCACTAGCGCCTCCTCTGGTCGGTCGTAGTAACTGTTGAAGGGGGGGGGACAGCGTGATCCTCCCACGCGCTACGTCCCCCTGGGGAAACTCCTCACTGTTAGGTGAAAAGAAGCGGCTGGAGACTCCACATGTATCAGAGGAGGCATGTGGTAGTCTGCAGCCCTCCCGGGATCGGCAGAGGGGGTGGAGCAGCGACCGGGACAGCTCAGAGAGTGGGGTAATTGGCCAAGTGCAGTCGGGGAGGAAAAAAAAAAAGGGGGGGGGGGCAAAAAAAGGCAGTGCACACATTGGATCCAACTAAAGTCATTTTACAAATGCGTCCACTGTAGCTTGGTGTAAGCAACAACTGAGACATTAGAAGATATGTTTGTGTCTTTTGCTATTGTATGTCCCATTGTGGAGTTACACTCCAATAAACTTTTCTACTCCTCTAAATTTAAAATGGTAAATATTACAATGTCATATCACGACAACAGTAATCAGCCTATTAGTAATGATAGGCCTAATACCCATAGTAAAATAATTTGCTCATATAGATCCTAACAGTCTCGACAGTAAGATGTGAATTATCCCTCACCTGAAATGTTTGCCTTGTCATCCTGGAATGCGAGGCAAGTGTTGGATCACTATAATTAGGAACCCAAGTTTCCACATAACCCTTCACTTGATCGGGATGTTCTCTGCTATTCTGGATGGCAAGGGCAGTGACTGTAACATGGAGTGTATTTCACAGTATTAAACACTACGTTAACATTAACTATTACTGCTACTGCTACTACTTTCGGCTGCTCCCATTAGGGGTCGCCACAGCAGATCATCTGTTTCCATCTCTTCCTGTCTGCATCTTCCTCTGTCACACCAGCCACCTGCATGTCCTCCCTCACCACATCCATAAACCTCCTCTTTGGCCTTCCTCTTTTCCTCTTCCCTGGCAGCTCCATATTCAGCATCCTTCTCCCAATATACCCAGCATCTCTCCTCCACACATGTCCAAACCATCTCAATCTTGCCTCTTTTGCTTTGTCTCCAAACTGTCCAGCCTGAGCTGTCCCTCTAATTTTATCATTCCTAATCCTGTCTTCCTTCGTCACGTCCAATGAAAATCTTAACATCTTCCACTCTGCCACCTCCAGCTCCACCTCCTGTGTTTTTGTCAGTGCCACTGTCTCCAAACCATATAACATAGCTGGTCTCACAACCATCTTGTAAACCTTCCCTTTAACTCTTGCTGGTACCCTTCTGACGCAAACCACTCCTGACACTCTTCTCCAACCTGCCTGCCCTCTCTTCTTCACCTCTCTTCTGCACTCCCCGTTACTTTGGACAGTTGACCCCAAGTATTTAAGCTCATACGCCTTCGTCACCTCTACTCCTTGCATTCTCATCATTCCGCTGTCCTCCCTCTCATCCACACAAATGTATTCCATCTTGCTCCTACTGATTTTCATTCCTCTTTGTTCCAGTGCATACCTCCACCTCTCCAGGCTCTCCTCAACCTGCACACTACTCTCGCTGCAGATCACAATGTGATCCGCAAACATTGTAGTCCATGGAGACTCCTGCCTGATCTCGTCCGTCAGCCTGTCAATCACCATTGCAAACAAGAAATATTAACATTAACAATTACAATTAATTAACAATACCCTTAAGCCCTGTGATGGACTGGCGGCCTGTCCAGGGTGTCTCCCCGCCTGCCGCCCAGTGACTGCAGCCAGGGATAGGCTCCAGCATCCCGTGACCCGACTTCAGATAAGCGGCTTGGATAATGGATGGATGGAAACACATATTTAAAGCGATTTCATCAGCCTCCAAATTTGTTTGAAACGAATGCAAAGAATGGCCTTCGCAGCTGCCATAGTGGCAACGCTTACGTAACACAACAGGGTGTTCAACGCACCACCATTTCTGTTAAAATGAACGTTTTACTATGTTTTGTCGGGGCTGAACGTTCCTGAACAGACACTAGTATGTGTTCTGTTCTACAGACAAAACAATGGACACTAGTTAGTTGTTGATGGGGGGGGGGGGTGTTTATCCATCTCTCTTACTCTGTTTGTGTTTTATATTGGTGGTCTATAAATCGAATCTTATGTATTGTTGTTCTCATTTTAATTCTTGACAATAGTGTATCCAAATGCCTAAATAGTAAATGACGATGGTTTGAACAAGGAGGTTTCTATACAATATTAAAAATTAAACTAAAGATTTCAAGATGTGTCTAACCCTCAAATAAACATAGTGGTCTCTTTCTCATGCAAGTTAAAATCATGCAAACATATAAAATGAAATGCCACTTGCCATGACTTGATATGATAACGACCAACATGAAATGACAAATCATTAGTTTTTTGTCTGTTGGCCTGTCTCTGTATTTATCTTTGAAAGACATTAAAGGTAGAATCCGTATATTCTGACCCAAGGTGGTATGAGTTGCTCATAAGTAGGTAAACGATGCATGGATATTAGCCTGGACAGCGTGTCCCATGTTTGGAGAACTAGCTGCTTGTGGCCGTGAGTCGGCAGCGATTTATTGAGGGAGAAAAGTTGAAGATTTCAGCTTAAAAGTCAGAAACGGTGGTTTTCGTTGGAGCTCGTACTCCCTTTTGTCAAAAGATTTCGGACTGTCCTTTTAAACTGGAGGGATCTGTTCTCTTGGATGGAGGACTGTCCTGTCCAGGTTGTCACTGGGTGACCTTCTGCTCAGCTGGCTAGCAGCAGGGTATCGCCGGCCTGGTTAATCATCCCATTGTCCATCTGATAGCCGAAGCTTATCTGCACCCAGATCCTCTGACAGCCTCTCAGCAGCCTGTGACGGATGCTCAGCTTGGCCCTTCTCCATCCGCCCCTGCTGGCCCAGATCAATGATGACCCCTCTGATAATGAATACAGGAAGCCGAGGCTGAAGTTTGTATGTGTGTGTGTGTGTGTGTGTGTGTGTGTGTGTGTGTGTGTGTGTGTGTGTGTGTGTGTTTTATTTGTTTTTTTTTCCCTGAATATGAAAGGACAGTCACGGAGTGGTGGAGAGAGGAGAGCCCGTCATCCATCTACGCCAACCCCGCCTTGAATGTTCAAGTTCTGACTGACAGCTGAAGTGTGGTGAGTAGGGACACACACACACACAAGTTGGTGTATCTATCTTCATGGGAACCGAAAATTAATAACAGAGTCAAAATCCTATTTTCCTAACCCCAAACCTAAACATTAACCCTAAATTTAACCCAAACTCAAAACCTAATCTTCACTAAACTGAGCCAAAGAAAAAAAAGAAACCTGACCTTAACCCCTAACCTTAAACCTGAGCCTACTTTTAATGACTTAACTTTCATGATAAACCTAAACCTGCTCATGACAAGGTAGCTCGTTTCTGATTTTATTGATTTTACTTTGGGTCAGGGGTCGGCAACCTATGACATGCGTGCCCATGGTTGCACGCGAGGCCATTAACACGTGCATGCGGAGCAATTCAATCTGCCCATGAGCAGTACAGCAGTAGTGAAAACATAGCATAGCTAGCTAGCTGGCTTTCTTTTTTGCTTCATGTCAAGAACAACTGACGATGGCAGAAGCAATATTGTCTAATTTGCGCCTCTTTCAGCCATCTTGGACAAACAAATTCAGGTTTATTTCACGAAAGGTTCAAGCTGTGTGCACTCTGCTGCAAAAATGATGTGTGTCAAACTTCCAAGTGTAAAATGTCATTTTGAAACAAGGCAGGAGAAAAACGTCGAAGATAAGGCTGACAGGGCGCCCGGGTAGCGTAGCGGTCTATTCCGTTGCCTACCAACACGGGGGTCGGCGGTTCAATTCCCCGTGTTACCTCCGGCTTGGTCGGGCATCTCTACAGACACAATTGGCCATGTCTGCAGGTGGAAAGTTGGATGTAAAGATTAGGGTAATTGGCCAAGTACAAATGGGGAGAAAGAAGGGGAAGAAAAAAAAAGATAAGACTGATAAAGCCGAATCAATCAAGAGGACGGCGTCCAAGTACGGGAAGCAAAGCAGCGTGTTTACAACCCGATGTGCCGCCCAAAACCAAGCTACAGAGGACAGCTATGAAGTCATGCAGTGCATTGCTGAACACGGGAAGCCATTCTCCGATGGAGAGTATATAAAGGAGGCTTTCCTCAGCAGTTCGCAGGTCATATTTGATGATTTACCAAACAAAGACACAATCATCGACAGGACCCAAGAAATGCCTGTTTCTGTGAGAACTGTGGAGAGGCGCATTACAGACATGGCTGAAAACGTAAGGCACCAGTAAACACCTGCATTGAAAGGTGCGTCGGTATTCAGCGTAGCTCTTGGCAAGAGTGTGGGTGCAAATGACACTCTGTGTCAAGCAGTGGTTGCCACATATCACCACTTCCAGTGTGGGAAGATAGTGGCACAAATTCACGTTTGCAGTGGCCTCACCCAGTACCAGTGTGGGAAGGTGGCAGTGGGAATTCACATTTGCGGCGGCCTCACCCAGTACCGTCCATGCAGTGTCTTTGTCCAAGACTGCGTCTAAATTTGTCTTCATTTGATGGCTGGGAGAGCTGGCGCTGGGTCGGTTGGGAGAGCTTGGTCTGCTGCGTCCTGTGAGCCCAGGGACCACGGCCCTGCCTGGAGCTGTGCCCGAAGATGTAACACTGAGGGCTGTCTGACAGGAAGCGGGGCAGGCTAAGCTAACTTCTAGCCCATGCAGACTGGCAGTTCCGATAACACTGGGGGCGGTGTGGCAGCGGCCGTTTTTCTCCCCAATTGTACCCGGCCAATTACCCCACTCTTCCGAGCCGTCCCGGTCGCTGCTCCGCCTCCTCTGCCGATCCGGGGAGGGGCTGCAGACTACCACATGCCTCCTCCGATACATGTGGAGTCGCCAGCCACTTGTTTTCACCTGACAGTGAGGAGTTTCACCAGGTGGACGTAGCGCGTGGGAGGATCACACTGTTCCCCCCCAGTTCCCCCTCCCCTCCGAACAGGCATCCCGACTGACCAGAGGAGGCGCTAGTGCAGCGACCAGGACACATAGCCACATCCGGCTTCCCACCCGCAGACGCGGCCAGTTGTGTCTGTAGGGACGCCCGACCAAGCTGGAGGTAACACGGGGATTCGAACCAGAGATCCCCGTGTTGGTAGGCAAGGGAATAGACCGCTACGCTACCCAGATGACCCCACATTTTTATTTTTTTATAAATTCCTTTATTAACTTAGGTATTCTTACATACACTGATACTCTAGACATGGTTTTCTAGATATTGTGTGATGCTGTTTGTCGATACTGTTTCTTTCTTCTTCAGAATGTGTTTTTATGCCCTCACTTTGTGTCACACCACATAGTTTGTCTCACAATAGTAGAAAATAAGAGGGGCGCCCCAGTGGCTCACCTGGTAGCGCGCGTACCACATAAGACCAAGTCCCTATCGCAGCGGCCTGGGCTCGAATCCGGCCCGGGCCCCCTGCTGCATGTCAACCCCTCTCTCTCCCCTGCCTTGCCTTGCCTGTCTCTCTCTCTCTCTCGACTGTCACTATATAATAAGGTGGAAAATGCCCCCCAAAAAAAAAATCTTAGGGAAAATAATGATATGAATAGACAATATTCACATTTTGGCACCACGCCATTCATTGTGCCTACAGAGACAAAATGGCATTAAAGACTGTCTGTTAAACTGCCTGTCTCCTCTCTCTTCCCTCTCTTTCACCCTGTTTCTGTTCCTCTGTCTCGCTGCACACACACACAAACACACACTGAAACACACACCCGCCCTCCCCCTCCTCTGTAAGTCCCCTGTATCAAACCAAAGGAATCTCAGATTATCCATCACGTGCCTCTTCAATGCGGTCTCCTTTTCATTAAGAGTATCAAGGACAAAATGTCCGTCTTCTCTTCTCATCACATCCCCCGGGCTCTCTGACCCCCCACCCCTCACACACACACACACAGACACACACATTCACACACACACTACCCTTCATTCGGTAGTTAAAGCCAATTTCCAGCCCCCAGTGGAACTAATGTGATAAAATCTGGGAGAAAGACAAGGTGCACAAAGAGAGAGAGATGTCGCCGGGGGCCGGCCGGCCTGCAGTCTAAGCCAAGGCAACAAGTGCCTTTCTGGGGTAACCCTAATGGGATTTTCCAAGGGGCTTGGCTGCACTCCTGCCTGACCATTCAGACCATACCCCCTGGCAGCCAGGCGGCACACTCCAGCCCCCTGCCGGCCTCTCACACACATATATACACACACACACACACACACACACACACATATATATACACACACACACACATTTGGGGGGGGGGGATAGACAAGGGTAGTTTTTGTGTGTGTGTGTGTGTGTGTGTGTGGAGATTCCAGGTGTTCTGGATAAGATGATGTATGGTAGTCAGAAACTTTGTGTGATGTATGTGTGTGTGTGTGTGTGTGTGTGTTTGTGTGTGTGCATGTGCATTTGTGTGTGTACTCATAATCTCAATCAGAAAGATTCTCTCTTGTTGGAGGAACAGCATCAGGTTATAATTAATGAAGGCTTTTAGTCTTATTGTCCGTTAAGATTGTAAAAACACTACCTTGGTCAGTGCTGCTTCTACTGTGTTGACCGAAGGCAGGTGTCGTGTTAGGCACAAGGCGGTTTGGTTTCTCTGTGTAGAGTAGTGTTTGATACGGATCAAACCGGTGAAATTTAGTAAAGTATGATGACTATGTGACGTTCTAACAGTACCTCACAGTACCATCCTTTCAATAAATTCAACTATAGTACAAGTGAACTACACTACAGTTAGACTGCTATAACAATAACAACAAACTGTTTATTTGCTTTATATAAAATGACTACAATCATAACAATTTTAAAAGTGCAAATTTAGAAAATAAATGTACATCAACAGTTGTTGGTGCAGTGCGGGAATCGGAGCAGAATATTCAAATATCAAAATATACAAAACACTCTCACCAAGAACTTAGCCGTAGCCTGTTGTGAAAAGTACGGTTTTTAACCTACTTTTAAAAGTGTTCTGTGTGTGTGTGTGTGTGTGTGTGGGGGGGGCCTCTCTCAGGTCCTCAGACAGGGCGTTCCATCTACTTGGGGCCTAAATACAAAAGCCAGCTTCCGCCGGGTTTGAGTTAGTACGAGGGATGGTTGAAAGACACTGCCTTTGGACCTGAGAGTTCTTGCTGGTTTGTAGCTAATTGGCATGTCTTTCATATACTGAGGTGCAAAGCCATTTAGAGCCAAGCAACATCCATTATCCAATCCATCCATTATCCAAACTGCTTATCCTACTCAGGGTCGCGGGGATGCTGGTGCCTATCCCAGCAGTCATTGGGCGTCAGGCGGGGAGGCACCCTGGACAGGCCACCAGTCCATCGCAGGGCCAACACACACAGACAATTTAGTATGGCCGATTCACCTGACCTACATGTTTACTACATGTAGTTCAGATTCTGGTGTGGTAAATAGTGGTGCGAATTCACGTTTGCGGTGGCCTCACCCAGTACCATCCATGTAGTGTCTTTGTCCACATCTGCGTCTAAGTTTTCCTTCATTTGATTTGTCCCCCTTTTTCTCCCCAATTGTACTTGGCCACTTACCCCACTCTCTGAGCCGTACCGGTCATTGCTCCACCCCCTCTGCTGATCCGGGGAGGGCTACAGACTACCACGTGCTTCCTCCAATACATGTGGAGTCGCCAGCCGCTTCTTTTTACCTGACAGTGAGGCGTTTCATCAGGGGGACGTAGCACATGGGAGGATCACGCTATTCCCCCCAGTTCCCCCTCCCCCCGAACAGGTGCCCCAACCGACCAGAGGAGGCGCTAGTGCAGCGACCAGGACACATACCCACATCTGGCTTCCCACCCGCAGACATTGCCAATTGTGTCTGTAGAGACGCCCGACCAAGCCGGAGGTAACACAGGGATTCAAACTGCCGATCCCCATGTTGGTAGGCAACAGAATAGACCGCCATACCACCCGGACGCCCAATCGATTCTATTTTTGACGGGGAGCCAATGCAGAGATCTAAGAACAGGTGTAATGTGTTCGTACTTTTTACTTCCGGTGAGAACACGTGCAGCTGCATTTTGAATTAACTGTAGTTGCCATACAACTGATTTTGGGAGGGATCTAGATCATCAGGAGATAGGGATATGTACAGTTGTGAATCATCTGCGTAATTATGGTCATTTATTTTGTGTTTCTGTACGACATGTGCTAGTGGGAGCATATAGAGATAAAATAGTAATGGTCCAAGAATCGAACCTTGGGGTACCCCACACATAATACCCACTTTGTCCGAGGCTAAGTCTCCAATGGACACAAAGAGCTGCCTGTCCTGTAGGTAGGTTCTAAATCAGTTCAGAACTAGGCCAGATAGACCAACCCATTTTTTTCAACCAACCCGTTTTTCTAATCTCACTAGTAAAATATCATGGTCAACAGTGTCGAAGGTAGCAGCACTGGGATCCAGGAGCACAAGAAGAGAAATAAGTAGAATCTGTGTTCATATGCAGATCATTCGCAACTTTGATAAACTCTAAGGATTCATGTATAGTCTGTATGTAATGATATATATATATATTAGTCTACTCACTGTCACACACATCTTGGACTCAGTTCAGTGAAAAAGTGATTCTGGTTACCAAAGTAAAATGTGACTCAGCTACACTGTCCAAAAATATATCTTTACAATTGATTGTTTTGAGGTCATCTTTTAAATCTGGGTTGAATGGCAAGTCTCCGTCATCTATGCTATTGATCTATTTATGTTAATTGTACATTTAAAGCTGTTTACTTGTGGTCAAACTTCGGAAAAATGCATGTCAAACAGCAAATCTATTTGGAAAAAAAGGTCTGTGGAAATGTCTGAAATACTTAAAACGTTGAGCCCCATGTAAAGGGAGAGAAGTTGGCATATCATAAAAGCATTTGAATATCATTTAGCCATGATGTATCAACAAACATGTAAACAGGAGGCTTGTTTAATTACTAAATGTATGTGCCGTATAATTAATATCTAAAGAAAATGGCTGTCAGATGAAGTACTGAATCATTTAGAAATGAATTTCCATTCCTGGAAAAAAAAACTGTTGTCTGACATAGTTAAATATGGTCAAAGAGTACAAATACATGCAGGACAGGAGCAGAAAGAGAGTGAAAAAAGAGAGGATAGGGGGAAGAGAGAAAGAGATGGTTAGAGAAAATGAGAGAGAGGAGGAGAGAGAGAGGAATAGAGAGTGTAAGGTGATACTATACAGCAGTAGATGGAGGTCACAGAAGCATGACCACTGCCAGTTGTTGAACTGACCTTTGACCTCCAATGGTTTTTGTGTGTGTTTGTGTGTGTGTGTGTGGTGATGGGAGGGGGGCATAAAGAGTTGAGGGCCGTGCCTTTTATTGAACCACCACAAGTACAGAAGCAAAGGACAATGTACAGTTTATAACCTCTTCACTGACTCAGTGGATGGGCACATCTGAGGCAAACAGACAGACAGACAGATAGAATGAAGGATAGACAGACATGTAGACTGACAGCAACACAAAGACGGGTATACAGAAAAACTGATAGACAAACTGAACAGACAGCCATAGAGACAGACAGACAGAGACAGAAATGTAGACTGATAGGAACACAAAGAGAGACCGGTATACCGACAGACAAATGGACATGTGGACTGACAGGAACACAAAGAGAGACAGGTGTACAGACAGACTGATAGACAGATAGACAAACGGACATGTAGACTGACAGGAACACAAAGAGAGACAGGTGTACAGACAGACTGATAGACAAACTGAACAGACAAACAGAGACAGAGACACACAGACAGACATACTAGAGACAGAAATACAGATGACAGACAGACGGAGACAGATACAGACAGGCATGTAGACTGACAAAAACACAGAGACAGATATACAGACAGACTGATAGACAAACTGAACAGACAGACAGACATAGAGACAGACATGTAGACTGACAGAAACACAAAGAGAGACAGGTGTACAGACAGACTGATAGACAGACTGATAGACAAACTGAACAGACAAACAGAGACAGAAACACACAGACAGACATACTAGAGACAGAAATACAGATGACAGACAGACGGAGACAGATACAGACAGACATGTAGACTGACAGAAACACAAAGAGAGACAGGTATACAGACAGACTGATGGACAAACTGAACAGACATACATAGAGACAGACAGATAGGGGGCTCTTTGTGCTCTTAGAAGGAGGTTGAAGTGGAAACTGCCCCGGGGCCTGGAGAGAGCAAGGGCAATCTGAGCAGGTGGAGAAGAGGCTACTCTGTGTGTGTGTGTGTGTGTGTGTGTGTGTGTGTGTATGTGTGTGTGTGTGTGTGTGTGTGTGTGTGTGTGTGTGTGTGTGTGTGTGTGTGTGTGTATTAAGGCACACACACTTGCATCTCTCCTCAGTCAAAACGTGGATGTACACACACACGAAGGGGAGACGGGCATCCAGTCACTCAGTGCATCAGAGGAGCCTTTAGAGTCCACATCGTTTCAAATCTGTGAAGTCCACTTTGGCCTGGCCTCTGTGACCTCAGCGTGGATGCGCTCCGGAATGGAGGAAGTGGAGTGGGCGAGGAGGGGTGGCGGGCGGAGGGGGTGGGGGGTTCAGCGGCGTTGGATTCAGGGTTCAAACGCACATGACTGCCGGTTCCCCGAGGAGCAGCTGAGGCTGAGGGCCAAGCACAGGGGTGAGAGAGGAGGGGCTGGCGGGGGGAGCAGGAGGATTTGATGTTTGATGTACGCGGGCGACCTCTGTGCGACCTCTCTAATACGCAGTTTCTATTCTCCTTGACCCCCGGACTCCCCACCACGACTCTCTCCCCTCAGTTCCTCATAGGTTTCTTATATATATATATACACTACCGTTCAAAAGTTTGGGATCACCCAAACAATTTCGTGTTTTCCATGAAAAGTCACACTTATTCACCACCATATGTTGTGAAATGAATAGAAAATAGAGTCAAGACATTGACAAGGTTAGAAATAATGATTTTTATTTGAAATAAGATTTTTTTTACATCAAACTTTGCTTTCGTTAAAGAATCCTCCATTTGCAGCAATTACAGCATTGCAGACCTTTGGCATTCTAGCTGTTAATTTGTTGAGGTAATCTGGAGAAATTGCACCCAACGCTTCCAGAAGCAGCTCCCACAAGTTGGATTGGTTGGATGGGCACTTCTTTGAGCAGATTGAGTTTCTGGAGCATCACATTTGTGGGGTCAATTAAACGCTCAAAATGGCCAGAAAAAGAGAACTTTCATCTGAAACTCGACAGTCTATTCTTGTTCTTAGAAATGAAGGCTATTCCATGCGAGAAATTGCTAAGAAATTGAAGATTTCCTACACCGGTGTGTACTACTCCCTTCAGAGGACAGCACAAACAGGCTCTAACAGGTACTATTTAATGAAGATGCCAGTTGGGGACCTGTGAGGCGTCTGTTTCTCAAACTAGAGACTCTAATGTACTTATCTTCTTGCTCAGTTGCGCAACGCGGCCTCCCACTTCTTTTTCTACTCTGGTTAGAGCCTGTTTGTGCTGTCCTCTGAAGGGAGTAGTACACACCGGTGTAGGAAATCTTCAATTTCTTAGCAATTTCTCACATGGAATAGCCTTCATTTCTAAGAACAAGAATAGACTGTCGAGTTTCAGATGAAAGTTCTCTTTTTCTGGCCATTTTGAGCGTTTAATTGACCCCACAAATGTGATGCTCCAGAAACTCAATCTGCTCAAAGAAGTGCCCATCCAACCAATCCAACTTGTGGGAGCTGCTTCTGGAAGCGTGGGGTGCAATTTCTCCAGATTACCTCAACAAATTAACAGCTAGAATGCCAAAGGTCTGCAATGCTGTAATTGCTGCAAATGGAGGATTCTTTGACGAAAGCAAAGTTTGATGTAAAAAAAATCTTATTTCAAATACAAATCATTATTTCTAACCTTGTCAATGTCTTGACTCTATTTTCTATTCATTTCACAACATATGGTGGTGAATAAGTGTGACTTTTCATGGAAAACACAAAATTGTTTGGGTGATCCCAAACTTTTGAACGGTAGTGTATATATATATATATATATATATATATATATATATATATATATATATATATATATATATATATATATTTTGATTATTGTGGGTGAGTGATGTGTACTGTCTATATGTAGTGCTATGTATCGTGTACTGTCTATATGTAGTGCTGTGTATAGTGTACTGTATATGTAGTGTTATGTATAGTGTACTGTCTATATGTAGTGCTATGTATAGTGTACTGTCTATATGTAGTGCTATGTATAGTGTACTGTCTATATGTAGTGCTGTGTATAGTGTACTGTCTATATGTAGTGCTATGTATTGTGTACTGTCTATATGTAGTGCTATGTATAGTGTACTGTCTATATGTAGTGCTGTGTATAGTGTACTGTCTATATGTAGTGCTATGTATTGTGTACTGTCTATATGTAGTGCTGTGTATAGTGCACTGTCTATATGTAGTGCTGTGTATAGTGCACTGTCTATATGTAGTGCTATGTATCATGTACTGTCTATATGTGGAGTGATATACACGAACCAGATAGTCCAGCCTGAAAGTACATATAGACAAACATATAGACAAAGTGGTTCCCATACTCTGCCTCAGCGTTTTTCCCAGGAAACTGCCCCCCAGACAGTAGCCATTAAAATGAAGATCTGGATTAGTCACGGTCTTAAATACCCCGCTGATAAAACCTGTCAGGTAGGACATTTGCTCGTATGTAAATCTTCAGTGCTGTAGCTTTATTTCTGAATGTAATACGTGTAAAAGTGTGTACAGGCTGCATCCCTCCCCACCAAACACACATGTGCACACACACATGCACGTGCACGAACACACACGTCCACACACACACACACATGCACGTGCACGAACACACACACACCACCACGACTGAGGCTCTCGGGGAGAAGCAGGTGCTGCACACACCCTCCGAATTATCTCCCAATGCAAATAACCTGTCCTCCCACCTGATCCTGCGACTTCGCAGCAGGCACGTGATAAAGCGCCGCGTCAGGCCAGAGGGAACGTTGGCACCTGCCTTTTTTTAAAGCCGTCCTACAGATTATTACTTATCACGCCAGGAAAACCCACCATCACTTCTGTCACGGAGCACTTCAGCAAGGTGCTCGACTCCCCAGCCGCCCCCAGCGGAGCTGCTCCCTGGTCAACAGTGGCAGACTGCCGTCTAGCTGGTCTGCTCCCAGTAGCATCAGGGCAAGACTGGGATCTAAAGCAAAAAGCCGTTGATTTGTGCATTTCCTCATTGAAATACGCTACCCTTTATGTGAATTTATGTAATGAGGATGAATGTCAGCCTTAATGAGGGTGGATAAACTGTAGTCTGCACATAAAAAGGTGCCCCCACCCACTACACCCCTGAATACTGCTTACTTGCACAGGTTTTTGTCCGGTTTAAATAATTTAAACCCATTCAAGGTGAAAGTCAGAAGTGCTGTTGCGTCGCCACCTTCCCCACCACCCGAAAAACCAAACGGACAAACCGAAGAAGATGGTCGAGCCTGAGTTTAGATATTGTTTTAGCATTGCTTGCTATTGAGTCTGAGTACCCAGTGGTGGAGGTCTTCTACCAGCTTGGTCTGCCATACTTGTTTTTTTTTTGGAGGGGGGGGGGGTTTGGAGAAAATTCACTGATTTTCAACCTTATCTCCATCTGTCTGCAATAGTGATAGCGTATCAATATAAAAAAATCACCTGCAAATGTGTTTCTCTGTCTTAGAGCGGCAGTGAACAATTTTTATCCCCATGCACCAGGTGACATGACAGAAAAACAGCTTAAGCTTCTTTTTTTACATTTTAATACTTTATTAGTCCCTGTGGGGAAATTCTCCCTCTGCGTTCAAGCCGTCCTAGCTGTGTAGCGAGGAGCAGTGGGCAGCCGCCATGCAGCGTCCGAGCACCAACTCCACTTCTTTTCCCATTGCCTCGGTCAGGGGCTCAGACAGGAGTGTAAACCCTAACATGCATGTCTTTCTGAAGGTGGGGGAAAGCGGAGCACCCGGAGAAAACCCACGGGGCACGGGGAGAACATACAAACTCCACACAGAGGACGACCTGGGATGACCCCCAGGGTTGGACAGCCTCGGGGTTCCAACCCAGGGCCTTCTTGCTGTGAGGTGACAGCGCTAAGAGTACACGAGCAGGGCGGAGGAGAGGTGAAGCATTAAAATGCGGTGGTGTTTTTAGCACAAAGCAGTGTACTTCCAGATGCATTGTGGGAATCTTTTAGGGCAGGAAGTAGCGAATGAGTTTTACTGATAGAATCCGGACACGCCAACAAAATGGAGGAAGGTGAATACGGTGCGCTCTGTAGCTAATAGGCAGTGGTTTAGGACACAGCGTTAGCTTAAGCTTGGGTTTCTTGGGCGTCCGGGTGGCGTAGCGGTCTATTCCGTTGCCTACCAACACGGGGATCGCCGGTTCGAGTCCCCGTGTTTCCTCCGGCTTGGTCGGGCGTCCCTACAGACACAATCGGCCGTGTCTGCGGGTGGGAAGACGGCTGTGGGTATGTGTCCGGATCGTTGCACCAGCGCCTCCTCTGGTCGCTCCAGGCACCTGCTTGGGGGGGAGGGGGAACTGGGGGAATAGCGTGATCCTCCCATGCGCTATGTCTGGCGAAACTCCTCACTGTCAGGTGAAAAGAAGCGGCTGGCGACTCCACGTGTATCAGAGGAGGCGTGTGGTAGTCTGCAGCCCTCCCCGGATCAGCAGTGACCGGGGCGACTCGGAAGAGTGGCGTAATTGGCCAAATACAATTCAAAAAAATTGATTCTCGTATTAGCACAGTGAATTCTATGGTGCAGAAGCTTGCACGCAATGCATTCTGGGACATGTAGGCGCTGTGGGGCGGGAGAACACAGTCAAGATAATACACGGTGAAGATTTTATTACTTCAAATGACTACGTTACCCATCAGTACTGAATATAGCTAGACAACGTTTCACATCGGGGGAGTTTTCCCTCAAACCACCACGGTGCCTCCCTTGTTGTGCTGCCTGTACCTGCTGTGGTGAACACGTCAAGCGTTTCATGTGTCGCCTCATGGTTCTTGTAAACAGTTAAAATGAGCAACTGCAACAAAAGTGTTCATGTTTGGCTATTGTGTTGAATTAAATGTGCAACAATAGAAAGTATCAAAAAATTGATGTTTTTTCATGCAAATGTTCAGGATTGTAGCTTGATGTTTTAAAATGATACCCCTCAACCCCCCCCCCCCCACACACACACACACACACAAATTCTCTCTCTCTCTCTCACACACACACACACACACACACACACCATGCCATGCAATGCAGGACACACGGCTTCTGTTCAGGCCTCTTTGTGCGCTGAATGGTCCCTGCGTATTAATCCTCTCACTAACACCCTGGATGGAGGGGGTTGGGGTGGCTGTGGGGGGGGGGGTGTTTTTGTCCATCTTCCCATCCCTTCGCACGCCCGACGTGCCGTCTCGTTGCCCTCCTCCTCTCCCATCATTCTCATCTTCATCGCCTACACTCTTCCTCCCCTTCAGACTGATTGGGGGCTTGTATTTTATGTGCGTTTGTGTTTTTGTGAAGTGTGTTTGTATTTATTTGTGTATGTATGTATACGTATACAGTGTACTCGTGTGTGTGTGTGTGCGTGTGTGTTTGTGTGTGTGTGTGTGGAGGCATATAATTTTGTGTGGTATGTATTTGGCGTACTATTGTCTATATTGTGTGTGTGTGTGTGTGTGTGTGTGTGTGTGGAGGCATATAATTGTGTGTGGTATGTATTTGGCGTACTATTGTCTATATTGTGTGTGTGTGTGTGTGTGTGTGTGTGTGTGTGTGGAGGCATATAACTTTGTGTGGTATGTATTTGGCGTACTATTGTCTATATTGTGTGTGTGTGTGTGTGTGTGTGTGTGTGTGTGGTGTGTGCGAAGGGATAAAGCTTTGGCTCTATCTGATGGGGGTCGCCACTCCAAAGTTTTGTGTGTGTGTGTGTGTGTGTGTGTGTGTGTGTGTGTGTGTGTGTGTGTGTGTGTGTGTGTGAATTGGGGGCCCCCAGTGGGGATCAGAGATGGGGGGTCTCTGAAACCGGGGCCGGCTGATCCGCTGTTGTCTCACGTGCGCTGTGCGTCACGACAGCGCGCACGAGACCTCTGATGGACTGGCGACGAGAACTTGACGGTTCTTTGTGACTCCCGGCGACCCACAAAGGAGCACAGCGGCGACTTGAGTTCGGGTCTCATCGGCTTCGACAAGACGGTCCGTGTTCGTGGGCGCGTCGGAGGATGAGGAGCGTCAGAAGGTCTCCTCCTCACGCCGGAGCGGAGGTCCGCCGAGCAGGCCGTTCCCCACCGGAGGCGGCCGAACGTTATTTGTCGGTCGGTAAATGAACCAGAACCAACCCAGTTCAGGTCCTCCAGAGGCCCTTTAGTGAGGTAACGTTTGCTAGCACAAAACGTCGACGCCCATGTGCCCGTACACACTTCAGCCTATAAAACGTCATTTAAACCGCCAAGATACGTTCAACTTTATGATACCTTTAAACTCTGGCGTGTCCAAGGCTCGGCGTTTTCGGTTTTTAACCGATTCTCACCGGAAAATACCCACATTTTTAAGCTGCTTTTCACCCGCATTTTATGTTTCCACGGATCCAAAAGTTGTTCCTGTTCGTGTGAGGTTATGGCACAGTGCCCTCTTGTGGCAAAATTCGGCGTGCCGGATGGCTTTGGAGAAAAAAAACTGAAAACGCTGAGCCTTGGGTATGTCTAAGTTTGTTTTTTGGGGGGGGGTCCCCCTTTTTCTCCCCAGTTGTACTTGGCCAATTACCCCACTCTTCCGAGCCGTCCCGGTCGCTGCTCCACCCCCTTCTGCCGAGCCGGGGAGGGCTGCAGACTACCACGTGCCTCCTCCCATACATGTGGAGTCGCCAGCCGCTTCTTTTCACCTGACAGTGAGGAGTTTCGCCAGGGGGACGCAGCGCGTGGGAGGATCACGCTATTCCCCCCAGTTCCCCCCCCCCCCGAACAGGCGCCCCAACCGACCAGAGGAGGCGCTAGTGCAGCGACCAGGACACATACCCACATCCGGCTTCCCACCCACAGACGCGGCCAATTGTGTCTGTAGGGACGCCCGACCAAGCCGGAGGTAACACGTGGATTCGAACCGGCGATCGGAACAGACCGCTACGCTACTTGGTATATGTGAGTGTAATAGTAGTTAAACTCTCTCATAGTAAATACGTGGCAGGCGATGTAGCCTCCTCACACTTGCAGCTCGCCCCCAAATACATTTTCTGTTTAAGATTTGCCACCGCCGGCACCTGCTGCGCGTCTCGGTGCCGGGTCCGAGGCCGTAGTTAAGGAGCTCGTGTTGTGTTCCGCTCATCGCGTCGGGACGTGGGAATGGCGGCGGCGCTCCACGTGTCGGTGCGCGAGGAGACGCTGCTAAAAAAGCCGACTCTCGCATCACGTTCGAGAGCGGGACGCGTTTTAATTTGTGCGCGTGTTAATTGGAAATACGGTTCCTCACAAACGAACTGGAAATAGGATTTTAAATAGTGTGGAGTTAGAAAACAACGAGACAGGAGACGTGAGAGTAGACGTAGTCGAGGTAGTTTACTAGCTCCAACTTTGCGTGTCATACGTTCGACAACGACACTGAACTCTGAACCGGAAGCGGAAGTGCATTATCTGACCCCTCTCCTCTTCCCTTAAAGGTACACCGTCCTCTTAGGTGAATGTCTCTAGTTATATAGATGTGGGTCACCACAATGGATTATTTGGTAACACTTTAGTATGGGGAACATATTCTAAGTAAAAAAACGTAATTACTAGTGAATTAGTAATGATCAAGATGTCACTTTAGTATGGGGAACATATTCTAAGTAAAAAAAGGTAATTACTAGTGAATTAGTAATGATCAAGATGTCACTTTAGTATGGGGAACATATTCTAAGTAACAACAACTTAATTTAGAGTAATTTAACACTATGAACACTTGTAGTTTTGTGTGTTGTTATGTAAGAACAGACCATATTCATTAAGTGTTAGTAAGGGAGAATAACTCTTCTTGTGGTACTACCACCTTATAAAGTCCATACTAAGCAAAGCATATTGAGATGGTACTACTAATAAGCAATACTTCTGAGGTTATAGAGGGAAAACTCATAGTTAATGGCTTACTGGTTGTATAATAAGGCCATGCAGAATAAGGCATTAATGAGTACGTAATAATGACCAATTAAGAGCCAATGTGTTGCTAATTTGCATGCTAATAAGCACCTAATTAACGGTGACTATGTTCTCCATACTTAAGTGTTACCGATTATTTTTAAATTTGGTTTGTTTTTGGGGGAAAAAAGCAGAATGGCATGGCGGGGGGTTTATCAACGGGGGGTAACTGTTCCAGCGTGTTATTGGGGACGAACTATTATATCATTATAACTATTATGACTCTTCCTGGGCGATGTGGACGCTGTCCGTGCAGCGTCAGTGGCGTTTGAAATGCAGTTAATGCATGAGCGCACACACACACACACACACACACACACACACACACACACACACACACACACACACACACACACACAGACCTTCATAGACCCCCCCCCCCTTTGCTTCACTCTCTCTCTCTCTCTCTCGCTCTCTCTCTCTCTCTGTCCTTCAATCACATGTACAGACTCAGGCTCGCACATCAGATCTTATTTCCAACAGCCACTCAAACACACTCATTTGCACTTCTCTCTGTTTTGTTTTGTTTTTGTTTTGTTTTTTTACGAGATTTCGGTATTTTTTCTTGCCTTCGGAGCACTCGTGTTTTGGAGAGCTGCGGGCGAGAATGGGCAGAGAGAAAACAGTATAGAGCAGTGAAAAAGCCATTAAAAGAATAGTTTCTCCGCTCCCCTTTGTGTGCACCTCTCCTCCGTCTCGGCACCAACCCCGGCCCATACAAACAAATGCAAATAGATGTGAAAAACTTTACATAGAGTAACCAGGACCCCCATTGGAGAGATGCACTGAATGGGCTCTAAAAGAGAGCCTAATTAATCTAAGTACAGGACCAATAGGCCCACTTGGAAATTTTTCACCCCTTTATCTGAGTGGGAGGGTAAGGGGGTTGGGAGGAGGGGGAGGGGGGGCGAAAAAAAGGAATAAAAAGAGAGGGAGAGGAGGAAGGGGGGGGTCAGACCAGAGAGAGAGAGAGAGAGACCCTCCTCATTCAGACTCCATGTTAACACTACAGACTAGGACCTGCCCCTCCAAAACGGAGAAATAGCAACCCATCTACTTAATTTTTACTCTCTCTCTCGCTCTCTCTCTCTCTCCTCCTCCTCCTCCTTTCTGCCTTCCTTTCTTTCCAACCATTTCATTTTTGTTGTACCTGTAAAAGATGGCAGGTGGGAATAGGAAGGAAAGAAAGAAAAAAGAAAGAGGAAGAATGAGAAATGAGTGAATCGAACAGGGCCTGAGAGATTCACAGCTATATGCATATATGATAAACACATGTCAATATATGGTAAATGTACAGATAGATGGATAGATGGATGTACTGATATATACTTCATCTATGTATAAATATATACAAGTCATATACCTCAACATATAACTCATATAGCGCATCTCTATATAAATATATATACATCATACTATAGCCATCCATCCATCCATTATCTGAACCACTTATCCTGCTCTCAGGGTCGCGGGGATGCTGGAGCCTATCCCAGCAGTCATTGGGTGGCAGGCGGGGAGACGCCCTGGACAGGCTGCCAGGCCATATAAGATATATACCTCATAAACTATACATGCAGCTTGCAGCTCATCTCTCTCTCTCTCTCTCTCTCTCTCTCTCTCTCTCTCTATATATATATATATATACTTCATTTTTAAATTCTCTCTCTATATATGTACACACACACAAACATACACATCATGTACATGCAGCTCATCTCTGAATATATATTTATATATATATGTGTGTGTATATTTGTGTATGTTTCTGTATATATACATCATATACTATACATGCAGCTCATCTCTATATAAATATATATACACATATAAATGTATATATATATATGTGTGTGTCTGTATACACATCATATACTCTGCATGCAGCTCATGTCTATATGAACGTGCAGATGAGCTGCGTGAGTCGGAGGGCTGCAGCCTGCATTGTGGTGGCTGGTGCTGTCAGGTGCAGGAGACAATGAGAGAGGAAAGGCAGAAGCTTGAGATGAATGCTGTGGGTAAATCAGTAACAGAGCTAAAGGGCACATGCCTGTGGGGAATTTGCCGGCTTATAAAGGGGCTTTAAGAGGGGCCTTCATTCATATGGGCCCAAAGAGATTTGAATTGCCCCCTTCACAATCACTTGAAAGGATGAGCCCAGGGTGTTCCGAAACAAAGTGGAAATCACTCTGCCTTTCAGAGCTTCTAATAAGCTTTTAACTATTTTACATTATGGCGCTCCCCTCGTTCTCTCCCCTCCTTTCTGGCATTGTGTGTGCAGCCACCAAGTAAGGACCGACTAAAATGTCTGATTTATACTTTTCTTCATGGTGAATTTAAAGGGTTTTTTTTTTCAGCCGAAAGTCCAGCTGAAAGGTTTATTATACGGGTTTTTATGCAAATAGAGCAGTTCATTATTCGGGCGTGCAGCGGAACATTCCTGAAAAAAAAAGAGTCGTTCCAGACATTTGATAAAGCGATGTGCAATGTGACGTGGAGCTTTTTTTTTCTTTTTTTTTTGTTGCAAAAATCCCAGTTTGTTCAAACTTATAATCAAATCAATAGTTGTTGCGGATATGCAATACTATACCGACCAACATTTTTTCTACTGAAATTTAAAAAAAAAATTCTCTCCGTTTCTCTCTCCATCTCTGCGCAGGGGCCAAGGCTGTGATTTCCTGCAACATCAATTCACGAGTCACATTCTACAACCGTCTCCAAGGGCAGCCTCGCAGCCGTTGCCATAGCGCCTCGTTTATTGCCCTGGAAATTGCCACAGTCGCTTCCAAACGGTAGGGGTCAGAGGTTCATCCAGGGCAGCGCCGCCTGTACGGCCTGTCTTACCGCCTGTCTTACCGCCTGTCTAGCTCGTCTTGCTGCCTGCGCCTCTGAAACATCCCTGCAACCCTCTCTGTGGCCCAGCATGGGGGTAGCGGCGGTGATGGAGGGGAAGAGGGTGTGTAGTTGATGGTCCGGGATGGGATGGGGTGGAGTGGGGGGTTGGGGCTTGGCGGGGTTGCTGGGGGTTTGGGCACAGCCAGGAGCCTGGGCGCCCTTTAGATGACTCTGGTGAACGTGGGCCACAGTGGGCCGTGTGGACATTAAGGATTTCATGGTAATTGTCGAAGTCAGGGCGGGGGGCCCTGACCTCCGCAGCCCTGATTAAGACCTCATAAAAAAAAAACCTCACCGAACCCCCACCACCACCACCACCACCACCACCAGACAGTAAAGAGGAGGACGGGGAGTGGAGGTGTGCACGCCGTTGTCAGGCAGTATTCGGGGCTGCTGCGAGGGGCGGAGGCCATCCCAACCGCCTGCCAGTGCCACACAGTGACCCCTTGTTTGGGGTCAACACTGTGACCATTTTTACCGTGGCCGTTTTTCTGGCAACTTTTTCAGAAACGGTCGCTTGGCGTTTGGATGGAGTCATAACTAAGGACACGAGGGTGCAGATACCCTCGCGATTCCTTTATGATCTTGAACATTTAACCCCAAAAAATCGCCGCTGATATGCGCTGGCGTGTTCTCGGCAGAACCCCGACAGGGTTTGTACCCCGGGTTACTGAGCCGCGCACCCCGACTCCACACCCCGCCTATCGGCACAGCGTCTTCATGTGACCTCCTGTAATGAAGTCGACCAATTAGTCCCCGAGAGAGGAAGGGGGTCAGCGGGGTGAAACTCTATGCGCGGCCCCTGCTCCGGGGCCAGGTTGGGGCTACAGGTGCAATAAGCGGCACAAGGAGAGGGGAGGAGAGGGGAAGAGGTTATCTTGTCCTACTTGGAGAGGAGGGGGGGGGGGAATCACATCTGTTTATCCTGAGCACTGGGCTCAGATTGGGTTTCCTTGATTTCTATCTCTGGATCTCCAAGGAGAGGGGCCATTCCCCACACCTAACCCCCCCCCCACACACACACACACACAGAAAGAGAGAGAGTGTGTGTGTGTGTGTGTGTGTGTTGTGGAGGAAAAAAAGGAAATACACTTCCACAGAGTACAGTGTGTAGTTGGGGTATGTGTGTGTCCGTTTGTGTATGTGTGATATCTGTACAGGTGTGTGCAGGTGGGTGAGTATGTGAGTGTATTTCTTCTGTGTGATTGTGTGTGGTACCTATCTGGATGTGCGTGTGGGTGTGTGTGCAGGTGGGTGAGTATGTGAGTGTGTTTCTGTGTGATTGTGTGTGTGGTAGATATCTGGGTGTGTGTGTGTGTGTGTGCAGAGAGAGAGAGAGAGTGTGCAAGCTTGTGTGCGTGCATGCATGCGTGTGTGTGTGCGTGCAGGTGGGTGAGTATGTGAGTGTGTTTCTGTGTGATTGTGTGTGTGGTAGCTATCTGGGTGTGTGTGTGCAGGTGGGTGAGTATGTGATTGTGTGTGTGGTAGCTATCTGGGTGTGCGTGTGTGTGTGTGCAGGTGGGTGGGTATGTGATTGTGTGTGTGGTAGCTATCTGGGTGTGCGTGTGTGTGTGTGTATGTGTGTGTGTGCAGAGAGAGAGTGTGCAAGCTTGTGTGTGTGTGTGTGTGTGTGTGTGTGCAGGTGGGTGAGTATGTGAGTGTGTTTCTGTGTGATTGTGTGTGTGGTACCTATCTGGGTGTGCATGCGTGTGTGTGTGTGTTAGTGTGCAGAGAGAGAGAGAGTGTGCATGTTTGTGTGCGTGCGTGTGTGTGTGTGCAAGTGGGTGAGTATGTGAGTGTATTTCTGTGTGATTGTGTGTGTGTGTGTGTGCGTGCCTGCATGTTTGTGTGAGTGTTGTAGAGATATTATACTGTGGAACACTGGCTGCTCGGCTGCCCTCTTGATTGACACTTTCCTGTGACTCTGTTCTGCCTCTGTGGCCTTTAAAGGGGACCCCCCACCCCTCCACCCCTCCACCCCAGCCCTTCTGCTCAAGAGGAAAAACAGTGAAGAATGGCGATGTGTGTGTGTGTGTGTGTGTGTGTGTGTGTGTGGAAAGTGGAGGGGCGGTGTTTTCTACAGGTGACAGTGCATGTCAGGTAAGTCGATCCACTCTGCTCTCTCTCTCTCTCTCTCTCTCTCTCTCTCTCCCTCCCTCTCTCTCTCTCTCTCTCTCTCTCTCTCTCTCTCTCTCTCTCTCTCTCTCTCTCTCTCTCTCTCTCTCTCTCTCTCCCCCTCCCTCCCTCTCTCTCTCTCTCTCTCTCTCTCTCTCTCTCTCTCTCCCTCTCTCCCTCGCTCCACTCCAGGCTAATTAAGCAGCACTTAACCGTGGATGAGAGCTCTTGTAGCCCTCTTTGCCGTCCACTTGGCGCTTGCCGGGCTGTCGAGCGGGCAGGCCGAGACATGCGTCCCGCTCGACACGCTGACTTTTGACCCCGCTGTGTTCATTTGTAATAAAGACACAAAGTGTGGCTCTGGACAGCTGTGTGGGGACAGACGTAAGACAAGCTAGACAGACCTCTCGTGCTAAATAACCACGGGGTCATTTGTGAGTCTTTCTGTGTCGATGTAAAGTGTTACCGTGCTCATGAACACAATTCATTTGACGTGCGAATAGCTTGCAATATCTAAGGGTACTGTGGGACAAGTGTGTGTGTGTGTTCTTGGGTGTGTGGAGGCCTTTGCATGGGTCAGCGAGTGTGCGATGGCGTGTACAAGCACATGCATAAATGTGTGTTCAACCATGAGCTGTGCACATGTGCTTGTGTGCGTGTGTGCGTGCTTATATTGGCCTGTGGTAGGTGCATGTTTGTGGCTTTCCGTTACAAATAAAGACAAGGCATCAGAATCAGAAACATTGTGCCGTTTCCCCCAGCCCACAACAGTGCAACACAAAGACAACAACACATCCAAAATCTACAATCAAGTGAAATCAGATAAAGTCAGACAGCCAGGGGTTGCACCACCAATAAAGGCAAAAAAATACATGAAAAATACATAAATGTGTGATTGAGTGGGTAAGCCAAGATCCCTGCAAACACATGCATCTAATAACAAATACACACAGCTTGCAACAACAGATAGTGTATTATATTCATGTTAAAAGCAGGCCGATAATGTCTGGCCCTGCCTTTGTGAAGTCATTTGACCCTAAAGGATTACTCCGGGTTTTTTTTTTCCCACAACCTCGTTTTTACTTTCGTACGTTTCGCTATCGTGTATATCAGTTATGATATCATTTTACTCACTGGCTTCATTTTGGACACGAGACCACCACCTTACACAGCTTTACAGTGGTGTCTTACGGGACAACTGACCGGGAGTGTTAGACGTGTCCTTTAAACAACACCCCCCCCCCCGTGTCTCGGTCAGACTGTGTCCATGACTGTCCATTATCTATGGCTTCTCTATTGTGCTGGCCGGCTAGTTTATGGATGGTCACTGCCACCTACGGTACGTATAGGCTGCTACTTCCTGCAGGCTGAACCAGGAAGTAGATCAGCGCTGTCGTCCAGCAGTGATCATGTTGGAGATTTCAGCTAAAAACTTCTAACGTGCACTTTTGTTTTCATTCCCAAGATGATTGGGTTAAATTGGACTTGTTGTTGTATGCCAGATACTGTTTGTATTCCATCGCACCACTGTAACGCTGAGTCCAGCGGTGGATGTCGTGGCTGATGTGCACGATGACAAAAACTAGAAAAACAAGCAGAGTTGTACTTCACTGCATTTCATCACCGCAGCAACCCCCCCCCCAAGTAATACAACCAGATCCATCCGCTGTGCAGATATAAACCAGCGATTGGCCCGTGTCCCCTGCCATAAACACCAGCCAGGTGAGTGAATAGGTGGAGAGCGGCCTCGGGGTGCAGTGAATGGAGGGAGTCCACTGTAGCTAACGGACATGGACGTAAACCAAACGCTTGCTTCTCCCAGTGAAGGTATGGTGGAGGAGGAGGATGTGGAGGAAGCAGTCTTTTTGACACCAGGAAGCGGTCCCTCACGCGGTGTCTCTGGGCGCGGGTGTGGGTGGAGGTGTGGGGGGGGGGGACAAAGAAAAGTCAACTGCGCTGTAAAAAGATTCACGAGGGTGGAGGAGGAGACCGCTGCACCGCAGAGAGCTTCAGCTCCCACAAACAAAGCATATAAAGTGGGGTTTACAAATTGAGAACAATGTTGAGGAATTTACAATAGGATCAATGCAAGTGTGCTGTAGAGGATGGTGGTACTTATTAATGGAGCTATTGTCTCCGTGGAGAGCCGCTCTCCTCAATGTGGGGCTTCATGTGGGCCTGCAGGAGAAGCTGACATATAAAGACAAAGAGACTTTAGAAGGGTCTCTCCAACGAGGAGAGCTGAGCCGTTGGTAACAGCTAATAGGTGGAACGCTCAGTTGCTCAGTTGAAGTGAGAGGATCCAGGTCTGCATCGCGTGTTGAATTGAATGTGGTTTACGTGATGGAGTTCAGCTGACGATGCACACTTTCAGCATGCTTGAAGCATAATATGAACTGTAGATATCCGTAGGGCTTGCTAATTGGTGCTGATTAAAACCAAGAAAATAACTCTCGAGGCTCCCAACTCCTCAGATTTCTAGGGGCAAAAACAAAGGAACCGAATTGTTTTGGTTGCTGCTGTCCTCCATTAAAGTAGCTATAGGCGATTTTAATTAAGAATGCTTTTTTTTATAATATTTGGACAAACTCTTCCTAAATCCAAGTAACTATCCAAGTATCAGTTAAGTAGATGCGTTGAGAGAAAAATCCGGTCTCTGTGGCCGCCCTAGCCGCTGTAAACGGAGACAGAAAAGTTTTTCTGTACCTGCTCCTCATCAACCAATTAATCAATCAACCATCTTATCCTATGCAGGGTTGTGGGGATGCTGGAGTCTATCCCAGCAGTCATTGCATGGCACAGGGGGAGACACACTGGACAGGCCGCCAGGCCATCACAGGGCCAACACACATTCACACCTAGGGAGACTTTAGTACGGCTGATTCACCTGACCTACATGTCTTTGAACTGTGGGAGGAAACCAGAGGACCCAGAGGAAACCCATGCAGACACGAGGAGAACATGCAAACTCCACACACAGGATGACCCGGGATGACCCCCAAGTTTAGACTACCTGGGCTTGAACCCAGGACCTTCCTGCTGTGAGGCGCCACCGTGCCGCCCTTAACCGGCATCTTCATTGGTCTCTATTTGCTGTCAATCGGTTTGCATTTTCACGAAGCTCTTATTCAGAAGTGCGGGGGCAGATTCTTCTGCAGGATGTTTTCAGAAGCTAGCTAGCTCTTGCTAACTATCACCTAGTGTTGCTAACCCCCACTTTAACTACACAATGCTGTAAACTGCGAAACTGCTGGGTGTCCGCTACCTTTCTACTCAGATTCATTTGCCTTATCTATTTTGATGTGTGGTTATTCACGTGACCGAGTGATGATTAGCACGCCGGTAGAAATTAGACACACTTCCCATTTAAACCAAACTGAATGTTCCCCGCCACGTTTTCTCCATGAAACGTCCCGTCCCTTTAAACTCTCACCGTTTCCATGGAAACACTTTGCGGGATCAATAGAAATTCGTAACAGAAGGGTTCAGTGGATGTAGAATGGATATCTGGATACCGAGGCATGCCAGCTGTGGAGGAAAGGTGGGGTTGATGTTAGTGAGGTCACTACCTGGACAAATGTTCGATTCTCCCAACCGGTTATATCTGCCGAAGTGTCTTTGAGCAAACTACACTAGCGGATGGCTGACCCTGTGTCCGCCATCTTGGGATGAGTTATTATTCGTTTTTTGTCTTACTTATCTGCTTCTGAGTCTTGATTTCTTGTTTTATTGTTTTATTTCCTTTGTGTGTGTTGTGTAACTGAGTAGTATCTTAGTGAGTAATTGCACAGCACAGTGAATTATCAGAACCGATGAGTGAGTAATACTGTAGCTGTTGTCAACTTCTTTTTTTGTTGTTGATTTTTTCCCCCCTTTTTCTCCCCAATTGTATTATCCCACTGTTCTGAGCCATCCCGGTCACTGCTCCACCCCCTTTGCCAATGGAAGGGGGGGGGGGCTGCAGACTACCACATGTCTCCTCCGATACATGTGGAGTCGCCAGCCGCTTCTTTTCACCTGACAGTGAGGAGTTTCACCAGGGGGATCATAGCGCGTGGGAGGATCACACAGTCCCCCCTCCCCCCTGAACAGGTGCCCCGACCGACCAGAGGAGGCACTAGTGCAGCGACCAGGGCACATACCCACATCCGGCTTCCCACCCGCAGACACAGCCAACTGTGTCTGTAGGGACGCCCGACCAAGCAGGGGATAACACACGGATTCGAACCGGCGATCCCCATGTTGGTGGGCAAAGGAATAGACCGCTACTCTACCCGGACGCCCAACCGTTGTTAACTTTTAAACCCAGTAAACACCATCACCTCCAGTAAGACCGCATGTAAATCCATAATTGGATCGGCCTCTGGGTGCACGATATATCTACGGGCCTACGGGCCGTCTTACAGAGGCACAATGAGAGCATCCTGACTGGATGCGTCTGGCATGGGAACTGCCCGCAACTGCAAAACGCTGCGGAGGGTTGTGCAGACGGCTCGGGGCATCAGTGGATGCGAGTTTCCCTCCATCCAGGACATATATAACGGATGTTGTGTCAGCAAAGTGCGCAGGACTATCAAAAGACCCCAGCCACCCCGTCTGTGGACTGTTCCAGCTGCTACCATCAGGCAAGCGGTACCGCAGCCTCAAAGCCCGGACCAGTAGGCTCCAGAACAGCTTTTTCCACCAAGCAACCAGGCTTCTGAACAAAGAACATTGAAAGACACTAAGCCTGGTGCCGGACTGCCTGGTACTGACCTGTGGTCTTCAGCGGATCATCAGTTTACACACACACACACACACACACAGCTTGGCATACACAAACACACACAAATATGCAAACAACAGCACCTTACACACACCGCACAGTATTTTATTATTATTACTGCTTTTTATTTTATTTTATTGCTATTGTTGCTGCAGTGTTGTCGAGCCAAAGCACAAGAGTTTTACTCTCTTGTATAATGAGACGTAACAATAAGGGATCTTGAATCTGGAATATCATTTATGTATGAAAATCCACACCGGTGTCGACTCCACAGCTCAACAGTATGATATAAAGCTTTTACAAATGTAAGACCTGCAATATAATGTTTGATAATTCAGTTTCATAATGGCCTCACCACGTCATGGTTTAGCATTTCAGAGTCAAGAAGGAACTAATAAGGGAACTGGGCTTGGTTGGGTTGCTGATTCAGGCCGGATTTTTAAAAAAAACATTTTTTTTAAAAGCAGGACATAAAATTAGACAAGTGCTAGATAATGAGGTTATTAATAAGCTGTTGGGAGTGAATTAAAAGTGTAAATCCGGGGGCGAATGGTCCATTAGCTTAATTCACATGCATTTATTTGTCAATACATTATTTTTATGGCGTCATTACCCACCACGCAGGCTAAATCCAAAACCACCGAGACGAGTCCAGCTGATGAACTGTGTTGTTCTTCACCCCCGGCCTCGTCTCATCCGTCTCTAATAAAGCAGAAACCGACCAACATCCATCCCAGAATAATTAGGCTTATAGGCGTACGAGGTATAAGGTAAAGCTCATACTGACTGATGCAGTGGGCCTCATGCCGGTATATGTGGTCCACGTCATGACCACAGTCGAGACCTTACCGGATGCACTAAAATAAACCAGCAACGCGTCGACCCTCACGGCAGTATGACGTCGCCGTCTTTTAGGGCACGGTGGTGGCGCAGTGGTTAGGGTGGTCGCCTCACAGCAAAAAGGTCCTGGGTTCAAGCCCCGGGGTAGTCCAACCTTGGGGGGGGTCGTCCTCTGTGTGGAGTTTGCATGTTCTCCCCATGTCTTCGTGGGTTTCCTCCGGGGGTCCGGTTTTCTCCCACAGTCCAAAGACGTGTAGGTCAGGTGAACCAGCCGTACTAAATTGTCCCTAGGTATGAATGTGGGTGTGTGTGTGTGTGTGTGGGCCCTGTGATGGACTGGCGGCCTGTCCAGGGTGTCTGTCCGCCCGCCGCCCAATGACTGCTGGGCTAGGCTCCAGCATCCCCGCGACCCTGAGAGCAGGGTAAGTGTTTTGGTTGATGGATGGATGGATGGATGGTGTCATCTTTTTCCCTGAATAGGAGCGTTTCTATGTTCTGTATAGTAGCTCTGTCTCCTACCTCCACTGTCAGCAACCGATGTCTGTCTGCATGTGACTCGGCCTGATGCGCCCGTGTCATCTGCTTTATTGTGCGTTTATGTTGTAAAGTCCACCTTAATTCCTGTATGGAAATTTAAGATAAGCATATTTTTGTGATTACCCTGTTTCCCTGTTTGATTCCACGTACCACTGCAGAGATCGCTCTGGCACACTCTATGGCGGCCGGTGACGAGTTGTTATTGGACATATGTTCTTCCCTTATCTCAACAACCGCCGTTTATTTACCCGTTCACCTGTCAGGGTGCTGCCGTGGGTCTGTCGGAGAGGCGCTAAGCCGTTTGTGATACTTAGAGGACCCAATTAGGCTGAATTTAAGCTGCTATTTTATCAACAAGTCATTATCCCTCTCTAATCATCCCTGTCCTGCAGGCGGCACACCTCTCCGGGGCCTGTCACCGCTCACAGCCAAGCCGTGAAGCTGTCACACCCCAGACACGCTTGTTTCGGCGTGTCAAGAGTCCCCGGGGTCAACCGGGTGGGGGGGGGGGGGCGTAGAGACTCGGCCCACTGCTGACGTGAACGGATGTTGAAATTAACAGCTCTCCAAAGCCTGTTGGATTCGCGTGCCGGGGCCAAAAACCTGCAGCTGCAGAAACGGACAGGAGAGCCGTGCCAAGTCCAACACGTGCACCGCACCGAATTCAGGCCGATTTAGCCGTCCCGAGGCGGCACAAAGCAGATTGCTTTGAGCCAGCGGGTCCGGTGGCGGTCCAAAGGGGATTAAGTGACCTTGGGGTGGCTGGAGAGGCTGACCTGGGGTCTGTGGTAATGAGTGAGTGTGTTTGTTGTCCCCCCCGGGGTGACGGATCAGCGATGAGACCGGTTTGCCTATAATGCAAGCTCCATATAGGTTAGCAAAACCTTGCTGTGGATGTAAGATCCCGGGTGTTTGAAAAGCACGCACAGCTGTGAGCTACTCTGAGATTTGCTCCACAATATGAAGGAAAGCATCAACCGTGTCCTTTGTCAACGTTGACTCTTTATTTTGGACGTAGTGGACGAACCCCTGTCATTGTACCCAGGACACTCACTCAGAAGAGGCCCGCCGTTTCATCGCTACACAAAGTAAAACTCGTATTGTTGAGGTTATTGACTGAAATATATATTTGTCACTGTGGGACGACAGAGTTGCACTACGGGTCAGAGATCATCTTTATCCAGTTATCCTCCCCGTCTTCCCATCATTCAGGTTATTTACCGAAGTCTGCCATCTACATTATGCAACAGTGGACAAAAACCTTGTGAAAATCTGAAATTAGGCGATAATACTGAAATCTTTGGTATTTTACATGGTTGTCAGAATAGGAATCGTATAATTAACACTCCTGGTTTTATCATAGTCTCTCATTATTAACCTGACTTAGAGCTGTCAGAAATGACAAATCATAGCTTATCATATCATGCCATAACATATATATCATAACATATGTCATATTATATCATATATAATACAATGTCATATATCATATAATACAATATCATATAGTACAAATATATCAAATTCTATATCATGTCACATATATATAATACAATATATCATAAAAGACCATATCAATATATAATACAATATATCATATGATAAATAATATATATCATATCATATCGTATTGGGATGCCAAAGAGAGAACACTGCTAACTGACCTGGGAGCAGCTAATAACATGAGAGGTCTCAGCTAGCTAACGGCTAATCTGTTTAGGAAGAGGATTTAACCTTAGACCGACTTCAAAAGACACAGATGACCCAAAACAAGCCAATGGGAGGAGGAGAGGAATCCCTTTTTCTTCTTAATTCCTGACATCCTTTTTTTTCTCCTTTTTTTTTGTAGTTGGCTGAACGTTACATCATTTCAAGTGCTCCAAACCAGATGTGAACTTTAATGTGAATTCTTCCAGAGGCTTCCATGGACACTGGGCGTATCACTTGAAAAGCTAGGTTAGAATATTTACTTGTGAATTAACTTATCAACTGATATTTATTTAATTTGTTTAATTATGAAGGCTTCACAGCAATCACACAATTTCACCATGGTCATGTCTACATGGTAGCACCATAGGAGCTACTGCGAGCCAAGCGCAAAGTTAACATTTACATGGCGCTCCTTAAAATCCCTAAATCGATTTCCGCAACATCTTGTGTCCTTTATGAAGCACTGGGTTTAAAAATGGTCCAGTAACTTGAGGCTGCAGCAACAATTTTACAGTCAGTTTTATGTCCAGACTGTCAAAACGACAGTCTGCTGCCAATTATCACCCTTCCAGGGGTGGGTTTTCAATGGAAACATCTTTTTCAGCCACGTTAGCTTCTCTCTCTCTCTCTCTCTCTCTCTCTCTCTCTCTCTCTCTCTCTCTCTCTCTCTCTCTCTCTCTCTCTCTCCTGCCCTCTCTGTCTCTCCTCCCTCTCTTCCTTTACCCCCTCCCCACCATCTGTTAACCATTAGCATGTAGTTATTGTTTAATTAGACTCATCCACTGCTATTGCACCTACACCACTACAATGACAACCCACTGAGCACCCAGTTAAAGTTCACACTGCCCACAGTCAGGGTGCAGAACACCCCACCTGACCCCGCTAGCTGTCTGTCTCTCTCTCGCTGTCTGTCTCTCTCACTGTCTGTCTGTCTCTATCTGTCGCTCTGTCTGTCTCTCTCGCTGTCTGTCTGTCTCTGTCTCTTGCTCTCTGTCTGTCTATCTCTCTCTCTTTCTCGCTGTCTGTCTCTCTATCCGACTGTCTCTGTCTCTCTGTGTGTCTCTCCCTGTTTCTCTCTCCGTCTGTCTGTCTGTCTGTCTCTATCTGTCGCTCTGTCTGTCTGTCTCTGTCTCTTGCTCTCTGTCTGTCTATCTCTCTCTCTTTCTCGCTGTCTGTCTGTCTCTCTATCCGACTGTCTCTGTCTCTCTGTGTGTCTCTCCCTGTTTCTCTCTCCGTCTGTCTGTCTGTCTGTCTCTCTCACACACACACACACACACACACACACACACACACACACACACACACACACACACACACACACACACACACACACACACAGATTGAACGACGGACGGAAAGAGACAGAGCGACCGTCTTGGTATTTTCTTTCCATACACAATGCTGCAGATGATCCCTCTAGCATCTTGTTTTCCTGTTTTTCTTTTACTGTGTTGTGTGTGAGACAAAGAGAGGGAGAGATTACTCCTGTCTTATCTATCTGTCTGTCTATCTATCTATCAATCTGTCTGTGTGTCTATTGCATATTATTTTATGGCCTTCTAGCTCTCTTTTAACACACACACACACACACACACACACACACACACACACACACACACACACACACACACACCCCACAAGGGGATAGGAGCAGTTTAGAAGCAACATTCTGCTTGCGCCATCTTGTCCCAATCAATATGAAACGGCGGTTGTAAAGCAGCACGTGAAGCGGTGGTCTGTGAACTCTCGAACCCAACACTGAATAGTAACGCCTCCCTCCCTCTCCCTCTCTCTCCCTCTCCCTCTCTCTCTCCCTCTTTCTCTCTCTCTCCCTCTCTCTCTTTCTCCCTCTCTCTCCCTCCCTCTCTCTCTCTCTCTCTCTCCCTCCCTCTCCCTCTTTCTCCCTCTCTCTCTCTCTCTCTCCCTCCCTCTCCCTCTTTCTCCCTCTCTCTCTCTCCCCTCTCTCTCTCCCTCCCTCTCCCTCTCTCTCCCTCCCTCTCTCTCTCTCTCTCCCTCCCTCTCCCTCTTTCTCCCTCTCTCTCTCTCCCCCCTCTCGCTCTCCCTCTTTCTCCCTCTCTCTCTCCCTCTTTCTCCCTCTCTCTCTCCCTTTCTCTCTCCCTCTCTCTCTCTCCCTCTCTCGCTAGCCCCGCCAAAGCCTCCTTTTGTTTTTATCCAAAAATTCGACCACATCATCGTTCCCTCTTTCAGCTGAGTCCTGTGCTCCTGCTTACCTCCTTCCCTCCATCTCCACACTCCACCGAGCGCCGGGTCTTCCACGCGTCCCTCCCCGGGTTCCCCCATCTGAAGCTTGTGCGTGATTCTTCGTCGGTTGGCCCAGCAGCCGAAAAGCCTCAGACCCAATTTGATCCTTCGCGCCGTCAGGCCGCCGGACCTTCGTCAAGTCTTATTTCGCCAACTGTTTCTCGAAGAGCGGATCACAGCCGTCATGCTTTCCTTCCGTACGTCCGTCCGATTTTCGCTTAAAATGTCGTGGTGGTAAACACGGACCGACACTGAGACCTCGGCGTAAACGGCGGTTGCTAAGGCCTAGCGGTTGCTAAGGTCTAGCGGCCTGCCCTCCAACATGGCGGAGCTGTTCGTTGGCGATGAAAAGGTCACGTGATTGAGAATAGCCCGTATCCGGCCGCGCGGTGGTTTCGCCGGGCAGCTCTCACTGGCCAGCGGCAGAGGGGGCGCTGTTGTACTGAGCAGCTTCCGGTGGCTAAAGGACACAGGCTGCGGGTTTAAAACCTGGCCATTACCTTCCGTGTTGCAGCCAGTCACTGTGTCAGCGCCATGCCTCGCCGGCCATCTTGCCGAGGCATTTAGTTTATTTCAATACAGCAGTTACACAAAAATATATAGTTGCTGTGTCTGTTATTTGCTTGCTAATGTCTTGCTCTCTGCAGACACAATGAGAGGAAAATTTTGGTCCCAAAAAGGAAAACAAATGACTAAAACAAGACAGGGTTGAAGAAGCGGGTTTAGTTAATGGGGCTTCTGAGCCAAGAAGAAACAGGGAGAAAACTACTTTCTACTAAATGATAACTAGTGTCTGTAGAGCCGACAGACAAAGGATGAACATATGAATGACAATAGAAAACAAATACCTTCAAAGAACAATACATAATAATGCGATGAGGATATTAAAGTGAAGTGTGGTAGTGAGAGCGATGATGCGGGGACTAACGTGTGCGTGCGTGTGGGTGCGTGTGTGTATATGTGCACGCACTGGGCTGGTGTGAATGGTGTTAGCTGGCACTTTGATGTTATTACCTGTGTGTGTGGGGGGGGTAGGGGGTAAGAAGAGGGGTAGAAGAAGCGGAGCGGGGGAGAGGTCCAGTCTAGTTTTGATGTTTTATCCGATTAGTCTGCTGGAAGCGGGTTGGGGGTGGTGTGTGTGTATGGTGTGTGTGTGTGTGTGGGGGGGGGGGCAGTGCCTATTTAAAGAAAGGGGAGAGAGGCTAAAATTAAACGTACCGAACGGGGAACTTTTAGGGTTACACATGACGGGTCGTGCGCGTGAATAAACCGTTTCGCGTGTGCGTTTGACGCGTGCGTGCGTGTATAACAATTGCGACGCAGTCTCGTCCGCATGCACGCTCCTGCACGGTACCAGGCGGGTCCAGCTGAGGGGCCGGCTGCAGGACGACACGAATCCTCAGAACAGGTGCCGAAGCAAGAGAGGAGCGCGCGCGCCCGCCCGCGCGCCAGGCCGGGCCGGGCTTGTCGTTTTAACGATGACAATGGAAATCTAATTAAAAGTTATTGGAGTTGGTTTGGGTTGGGGGGCGGGGGGGGTGGAGTGGGGAGCGGGTGGGGGGAGTTTGGGGTTGTGGCGGGGGGAGGGGTTAATTAGTGTGCAGGTGCACGCGGGCAGCGTCGGTTAATCCCGGTCGCGTGATTTGCTGACGGCCCCGCGCGCCTGAACAATGGCTCATATTCATGTGGCGTGCTGCCGATGACGCGTCACCGCCGCGCCGCGTCCTTTCTCTTTACGCACGACGTGAGAACAGGTGGCAGCGGCGCGGAGGCGTGGGTAGGCAGCCCGGTTGTGATGCTTATCCGCTCCAGTCCTCCGGCATGCTTTACAGGCCGTGTTGGCTGCCTTTTGCACAATCCGGGTCGAGTTTGAATCCGTTTTCTTTCAGCCGCAGTTCTGCTAACTACTCCATGCTTAAAACGACTTTTCTGGGCTTGAATCCAACCGTCTGAAGACACTTTAATGGAGAGATTATAATTTTCTCCTATCTCTCTCTCTCTCTCTCTCTCTCTCTCTCTCTCTCTCTCTCTCTCTCTCTCTCTCTCGCCCTCTCCGAGGCTGCCAGACTTTGGTCTCTCTTCTTTCTTTCCCCCCCCCCTCCTCTTTTTGTCCCTTTTATGTGAGTTGGCATGTGTCTGTCCCCCCGGGCCCGCAGCGCTTCCTTTATCCGTCTCTATCCCAGACACGTGCACATACAAGGCTCTTGGCTGCACCCGCGTGCCTGGCCGGAAGGCCAGAGGAGGTGGATGGATTGGTGGAGGGACGGACGGACAAATAGAGGATTTAACCTGAACCTCTTGGAAGTAAAAAGATCCTGCTCGGTGCACCGCACAGCGAGTCCGGCCCGGCGCGCGGAGCTCACGCAGTCCTGCACGTGGCCCCGCGGGGCCGGTCGCAAACCCGACCGGGAACAAAATCCAAATATTCTCTTCATTTAAAACGCTGTTGTGCTGTAAACTGCCCGACACGATGCATCTCATTGACCCCCATGGAAAGCGATGATAAATAGCGAGAGCTCGTCATTAATATGGGCTCTGCGGGCTCATACAAAACGAACACATTAGCCAACTTTGTCACGTTATGTTTGGCTATTTAGTTGCGTCGTTGATGTTGGCGCGTGACATATCCGCCGGGGTGCTTGTTATGCAGCGTGAAGTCGGAGCGGGCCTGCAGCTGCTCGTCCAAACGTTCAAAACCGTCCTCCCATCAACGCGTCCCCCGGCCCATTGTCTGCCGATGCGTGCACGCGGCCTGCCCCGGTAGTCTCATTATTTGCCCTAATTTATGACAATAGTTGCGCCTCCGTGGCGGGTTCGCGCGAGCGCGAACGTGCGCTGCAGACGCGTGTTTACGTGCGATGCCACGTCAAAGGGGGCAAATATAGATTTAAACCTGCGAGTTGTTTGTTTGTTTTGTTTTTGTTTGTTTGTTTGTTTGTTTGTTGTTTTTTTGTTTTGTTTTGCAGAGGGACGAAAAGGAAATGACGGAGCCAAAACAAATGATCTTTAGAAACGTTATAATTTTATTTTGTGTAGAAAAATGGCGGGCAGCACCACAGTTCCAAGTAAATAGAATAAAAATCTCTTATGGTATATACAAAATAGAAAATACAATTTCATATGACAAAGCAAGTAAAAAAGAAAACAACTTGAATAAATAAAAATGAACGACGCTAGTAGGGAGAATAGAAGTGGTCCATCCACCCACCCACCCACCCATCCACCCATCCATCCATCCATCCATCCGCTTGATGTGATGGGATTGAGTTTTTGTCGTTGTTGAGTGAAGGGCTGCAGTTCTTTAAAGGGGAGGGGGGCAGTGGGGGGTGGGTGGATGTGTGTTGGGGGGGGGGGTATACATAATGAATGAGGGCAGCTCCTTGGCTTCTGACGGCCTTTCACTCTATTGTCAAGGCGTTGAAACCGAATTTCCACGCTGGCTTTTCTGCATTATCACTCTACAAATTGTAAAATTGACTTTTCACCTCGCTCCGCAGAAACAAATCTGTCTCCTTCTCCTCCCGAATCATAAATAGGCTCCTAATGGAGGCTGGGTGGGGTGGGGGGTGGGGGTCAGGCTCTTCACGTGGACTCTCTCTACAGGGGCCAATGTTGTTGAATGCGCGTGGGTGGGTGGGTGGGGGGGGGAAAGTGCAAAGGTTTTTGGAGGAATAGAAAACGTACCGAAACAATAATAATAACAACAATAAACAACAACAACTGAAAACACAAATTAAGTTATTCTCATTTACAGTCCTGACGTAGACACAAAACAACATCCAACACACCACGCATGGGGGGACTTCATAAGGCAAACGGTGGTTGTCAGTCTACGGAGTCTCGGTCCGTGTGGGTTCTCCTTCCCCCAACGGGGTCGAACCGAACCGAACCTCCCGCCAGTTTGAGCGATATTTCCGGGTTTTTAATTCTATACATTACAGTGGTCTACAAAAGTTTGTGACGTCACGCAGCGCTTCTCAAGCCGGTCCCCAAAGCCGGGAGTGCCGGCGCCGCCGGTTCCCCGGCCTGCCAGGTCGTTCACAGCCACCTGTTGTGTCGGTTGTTCCGGCCTCCAATCAGGGACGTTTCACACCCGCAAGCAACAACAGGTGCGTGTTTTTAACTACTTAACTGGCAGACCCGAAACCCAGCAGCGGCCTACGGTTGGTCTTTTCTGAGGACCTGATTGAGAACCGCTGGCGCGGGGGGGGGGGTCAACGCCTCCGGACTAGAATATGCCCGGCACGAAGCTGTGGTAGGCGTAGAGCGCGTCGTTCTGCATGAAGCCGTAGTCCTCGGCGGCTGCCGGGCTGCCCGGGTTGGACGTGCAATAAGCCGGGGAGGAGGACGAGGAGGAGGCGCTGGAGCTCCAGGAGCACGCGTCGCTGCCGGGGCTCGGCGCGTCGCCGATGCGCCCGAGGCTGGGCAGCACCAGGGCGGTCGCGTCCCCCGGCGCCGTTCAGTCGTCCCGTCTTGCTCGCCTGCAGGTCTGCGATGCGGATGGTCTCGGAGAGAGCCCAGATGTAGTTGTGCGCGAAACGCAGAGTCTCGATTTTGGTGAGTTTGGTCTCGTCCGGGAAGGCCGGCAGGACCCCCCGCAGGTGTCCAGGGCGTCGTTCAGGTTGTGCATGCGGTTCCTCTCCCGGTCGTTGGCCTTCATGCGCCGGTTCTTCTTCACCACCTGCACGGTGGCCTCGCTCCTCCCGCGGCCCCTGCGCCTCTTCTTCTGCTGCTGCTGCTGCGGCTGCCCGGCCTCCTGGCGGCGGGGGTCCACTTGTTCTCCGGAGCAGGAGGAGGCGGCGGGGGAGGCGGAGCGCAGGCTGGTGCGGGAGTCTTCGTCGTCGGTGTGCGTAAAGGAGAAGTCGCAGCTGTTGCTGTCGATGTCAGAGTACGCGGAGTCCATGGCGGTGCACATGTCGATCTGCCTCTAAAATAGGAAGAGAGAGAGAGGGAGGGAGGGGGGAGAGAGAGAGAGAGATTGTTTACATCGCCGCGCATTCAACTTGCGCACAGATATAAGCTGCAAACAACACTTGCTGGTTTGCAGACCTGGCGGCAGACGTACCTTCTCTGCGATAAAGCTGCGCCCGAGGAAGGTGTCTCGCCGAAGACGGAGAGGTTTTGGTTTGGGATGGCGGGCGGGGGGGGGGGGAGAAAAAGAGGTATGAAGGCACGCGTCTGCTGCTGCTGCTTTTGCTCTCGATTCAGCTCGTGTGAGCCCGTGAGCTTGGCACACGACTGGCCTCAGCCGGCTTATATACGCGGGGCAGACAATGGTCCTCCCCCCTTTGCTTTGGCATTTGTGTGAGGGATGGATGAATGGGCTGCATCAGGTCTGCCCCGTGCCGCAGGACCGTCCCATTAACATAATGTAGGCCCGTTGTTTGTCCCCCCCGCCGAAGCGTGCCTGTAATCACCGGCGGCCAATGAGAGCGGGGGACCGCCGCCCGGCCACGCGAGCAGAACTGTTGCCATCCACCGGACCCCCACCACACCACCCCACCCCCCACACACAAAATACTGACCAAACCCACTTTTAAAGTCGAAACCTGTGAAATAACAGAGGAGAACGAAAAAGAGTGGGGTCTCCGCATCACCGGGAGGGGAGGAGGAGGAGGAGGGGGGGTTGCAGCCTCCTGCTCCCCTCCGAGTCGATCAGGCCTCCACGAACTCAGCTCCGGTAAGGTTGCATTGATCGGTTTGTGCAACGTCCACCGTGTTGGAAACCGCTGTTTATAACCAAACTATTTTTAAAAAAAAAGGATTTACCTGCACACAAGTGGGCTCCCCCCCTCCCCCCTCCTCCCCCCTCTCCCCCTCCCAGCTGCACGAAGAGGACGGGTTCGGAGGCGATACCGTGCATCAAAGTTATATGCGGAAGTTTTGCAATTTGTAGTGTTAATTATGCACGTACTGTGTGTGTGTGTGGGGGGGGGGTCAAAGTTTACCTTGATATTTTAGTGGCGGTAAACTGTTTTCGTTCGCGCGTCTCGGCGGACACTCCTGCAGGTGTTCCTCCACACGGGACAACACACACACACACACACACACACACACACACACACACACACACACACACACACACACAAAGGCCATATGCCCACATAATGTCC